>NC_077232.1:46334152-46426652 GCF_027887165.1 Monodelphis domestica | reverse complement strand
TATCCCCTCAACCCCTGTAGTCAAGCAATTGCTTTTCATCGGTGTTTTCACTCCCACAGTTTATCCTCTGCTTGTGGATAGTATTTTTTAGATCCCTGCAGATTGATCAGGGACATTGCATTGACACCAATGGAGAAGTCCATTACCTTCAATTGTACCACAGCGTATCAGTCTCTGTGTACAATGTTCTCCTGGTTCTGCTCCTCTCGCTCTGCATCACTTCCTGGAGGTTGTTCCAGTCTCCATAGAATTCCTCCACCTTATTATTCCTTTTAGCACAATAGTGTTCCATCACCAACAGATACCACAATTTGTTCAGCCATTCCCCAATTGAAGGGCATCCCCTCATTTTCCAATTTTTGGCCACCACAAAGAGTGCAGCTATGAATATTCTTGTACAAGTCTTTTTCCTTATTATCTCTTTGGGGTACAAACCCAGCAGTGCTATAGCTGGATCAAAGGGCAGACAGTCTTTTATCACCCTTTGGGCATAGTTCCAAATTGCCCTCCAGAATGGCTGGATCAATTCACAACTCCACCAGCAATGAATTAATGTCCCCACTTTGCCACATCCCCTCCAGCATTCATTACTTTCCTTTGCTGTCATGTTAGCCAATCTGCTAGGTGTGAGGTGATACCTCAGAGTTGTTTTGATTTGCATCTCTCTGATTATAAGAGATTTAGAGCACTTTTTCATGTGCTTATTAATAGTTTTGATTTCTTTGGCTGAGAACTGCCTATCCATGTCCCTTGCCCATTTATCAATTGGAGAATGGCTTGATTTTTTTGTACAATTGATTTAGTTTTTTGTAAATTTGAGTAGTTAAACCTTTGTCAGAGGTTTTTATGAAGATTGTTTCCCAATTTGTTGCTACCCTTCTGATTTTGGTTACATTGATTTTGTTTGTACAAAAACTTTTTAATTTGATGTATTCCAGATTATTTATTTTCCATTTTATAACTCTTTCTGAGTTTTGCTTAGTTTTGAAGTCTTTCCCTTCCCAAAGGTCTGACATGTATGCTATTCTGTGTTCGCCTAATTTTCTTATAGTTTCCTTCTTTATGTTCAAGTCATTCACCCATTTTGAATTTATCTTGGTGTAGGGTGTGAGGTGTGGATCTAAACCTAATCTTTCCCACACTGTCCTCCAATTTTCCCAGCAGTTTTTATGAAATAGTGGATTTTTGTCCCAAAAGCTGGGATCTTTGGGTTTGTCATATACTGTCTTGCTGAGGTCGCTTGCCCCCAGTCTATTCCACTGATCCTCCTTTCTGTCTCTTAGCCAGTACCAAATTGTTTTGATGACTGTTGCTTTATAATATAGCCTGAGTTCTAATCCAATCTGCTATTTGTCTACGTTTTATGGGTGAGTTCATCCCATTCATGTTCAAAGTTATGATTGTCATTTGTGGATTCACTGGCATTGTGATATCTTCCCCTAGTTCTGACCTTTCTTCTTTAGCTATATCCTTTTGAACCAGTGATTTACTTTAGGTTAGTCCCCCTAGTCCCCTCCCTTGAGATGCTTCCCTTTCCACCCCTCCCTTTTTATGCTCCCTTCCCCTCCCCCCTCCTTCCCTCCCTTGTTATACTCCCTTTCCCCTCCCCCTCCTTAATTTTCCTTTCTTTCTTGCCCTAATGGATAAGATAGAATTCAGGATCCCACTGGATCTAGATGTTCTTCCCTCTCAGATTTGATTTCACTGAGAGTAAGGTTTAAGTAATTCCACTTCACACTCTCTTCCTCTCCTTCTCATATGAGAATTCTTCCCCTCCCCTTCCCATGTGTATCTTTATATGGGAAAGATTATTCTATTAAGTCCCCCCCCCCTATTTCTTGAAGTAAATCTTAGTGTTATCAACGGTTCCCCCCCTCCCTTTTCCTTTTTTTTGCCCCAACTTTCCCCAAATCTTCTTAATTCCCCAATCTTTCCCTATGCATGTTTCTTCTAACTACTCTTATGATGATACAATTTATGAGAGTTACACAAAACATTTTCCCCACATATTAATATATATAATTTGATGTAAATGTAGTCCTTATAGAAGAGTTTGACTTAAAGAGAAAGATAAGATTTATCTCCTTTTCCCTTTCTTTCATATTTACCTTTTCATGTTTCTCTTGCTTTCTGTGCTTGGATATCGAACTTTCCACAGAGCTCTGGTCTTTTCTTAGCAAATGCTTGGAAATCTTCTATTTTGTTGAATGCCCATACTTTCCCCTGGAAGTATATAGTCAGTTTTGCTGGGTAGTTGATTCTTGGTTGGAGACCCAGCTCTCTTGCCTTTCTAAATATCGTGTCCATGCTTTGCGGTCTCTTAGTGTGTTAGCCGCTAAGTCCTGTGTGATCCTTATGGGAGCCCCCCTATATCTGAAGCTCCTCCTCTTGGCTTCTTGTAGGATTTTCTCCTTTTCTTGGAAGCTCTTGAATTTGGCAGTTACATTCCTGGGGGTTGTCTTTTGGGGATTTAGTATAGAGGGTGTTCTCTGAACCCTTTCTATTTCTATTTTGCCCCCTTGCTCCAGAACGTATGGGCAATTTTCTTTTATAATCTCCTGTAGAATAATATCGAGTTTATTGTTTATCTCTGGTTTTTCTGGGAGACAGATAATTCCGAGGTTGTCTCTTCTTCCTCTGTTTTCCAAGTCTGTGACCTTTTCAGTGAGATATTTTATGTTTTCTTCTAATTCATTAATTTTGGGGATTTGCTTTATTGATTCTTGCTGTTTTATGATCTCACTTTCTTCGAGTTGCTTAATTCTGGTCATTAGGGACTGGTTTTGCTTTTCAGCTTTGTCTGCCCTTCTATTGGATGCTTCAAGCTCTTTTTCCAATTGAGTAGTCTTATCTGTCAGACTGCTGATCTCTTTCTCCCATTTTTCTTTCCAGGTTTCCATCTTTTGGATAAGTTCCAGGTTGAGATCTTCCAGAGCTTGTTGATAGTTTCCATTTTGGGAGGCATGTTCTGATTTTTTTTGGATTTCATCCTCATTGTCTTCTTTTCCTTGGGTACTTCCACCATAAAAGTTTTCAATAGTCACCTTTTTCCCTTTCTTCCTGGAGGCTTGATTTTGGGCCATGTGAGCCATCCCTTTGGTGGTTTTATTCCCCTTTCCTTTTTAGTCTGGGGTCTGGGTGATATGGGTGGGTTTTCCATGAATTTAGGTTGCCTCAGACTAGTTCTTCCCCACCTCTGAGGTTTCTTAGAGTGCTGGGTCTCTGATCACAGCCAAACTGCCCAGGTGTTCAGCTCCACCCAGATAATCAGCGCATGGTCCACCCCTGGTGTTTAGCTCTGCCCAGATGCTCAGCGCAACCACCAGAGTAAGGCTCCCTGGGCTCCCTGTGATCAGTGCAGGATTCTCCCATGAAACCGCCCTGAGATGTTTTTTTCCTGGCAGTCCCCAGATCCCAAGGACCCTGGAGTGCCCCCCTCCCCCAGACAGAGACGTTCCCCACTCACTCGCTGTCCCAGTGAGTGCTCCGGTAGCTCACTCTGGTTTGGTGGGTGATGGGCGGCTCAGTTCACGTTTCTATGCAAGCTTTTCCTCCTTATTATAGTGTGGAAATGTTCAAACCCCACGTACCTTCACCTCTGTGGGGTACTGGGGAGTACTGGGGAGTCCTTCTGTTCCTCCAAAGGTGATTTTTATGCTCCTTTGATGTAGTCTATTTCATTCAGTGCCAGGGAGAGCAAGCATGTGGCGTCTAGATTGCAGCCATGATTACCCGGAAGTCAATAGGATGTTTTTAAAAGCTGTGCTGGTCAATAGAAAGATGAAAGAAGGAATATGATTGCTTCTGGTACAGGGTGGTTGGTGTTCAAATTATAATAGGTGACAGGCAGAAGGCAGAATGAATTCTGTTTCTGTTCTGTCTGTAGGAGAGGGACAGCATGACATAGTGGATAGAGAAATCTCCTAGAAGCTAAGGAGTCAGAGTTTCAAGTCTTTCCCCTGACAAACACTGCCTATGTAAGGCTGGCCAAGTCACTTAAACTCTTGATTCCGAGTACCAATGAAATAAAAAGAGGAAGTCTGCATTGATAGAAGTTTCCTCAGTGAAATCACAAGTCTTATCCCTGTTCTAAGACTATCAAAAAGAACAATCTTTGGTGGCACAGTGGCACAGTGGATAGAGTGCAAGGTCTGGAGTCAAGAAGACTCATTCATCTTCATGAGTTTAAATCCTAGAATAAGATGGTTCTTATTGGAAGACCTAGAATACCAATAAGAACAATCTTATTCTAGGTGTGTCGATAAGAACAATCTTCATATTATTAAAACAATGAATAAAATTTGTTTAAAGCACATAGAAACCCCTCAATAAATAAGGAGATGGTAAGAAAATAAAGAATCTCATTTAGATGAGATTTGAAAGGTCATCTAGGGTGGGTAGGTGGCCCAGTAGATAGAATGCCAGGTCTGGAGTCAAGAAGACTCATTCATCTTCATGACTTTGAATCCAGTCTCAGATACTTACTTGTTCCTGGACTTAAACCATGTTTGCCTTGGTTTCCTTATCTGTAAAATGAACTGGAGAAGGAAATGATAAACTGTTCCATTTCCTTTGCCAAGACAACCCCAAATGGGACCACAGAGTTGGAGACAACTGAAACGACCCAACAACAATCTGTATTAGTCCAATCTGTACTTGAATAATAATTCCCTCCACCATGTTCCCAACAAGTCAATTTACCATTTTTGCTTGAAAATTTCAAATGTGGGGGAATTTACTACCTCCCCATTGCCTCAGTTTCCTTATCTATAAAATGAATGTGTTGGAAGTAGATGAAGTCTGAGGTCCACTCAAGCCCTAGAATCAAGTGTGAGTCTATTTTCTCTTCTCTTGGGCAGCTAAGGCAGGTTTTCCTTTCCTTACACTGAGCTCAGATTTGCTTTCTGTAATTTGAACTCACGTTCCTGGTCATGCATGTCCTTTGTGATCAAACAAAACAAACTTGATTTCTCTTCCATATCATAGCCCTTTAATGCTAAGTCTTTGGCTTCCCCATAAGAAGGAGGAATCTCTTTTAAGCCTTCTCAGCTTATCAATGATCTCTATAGTTATTAACTAGCATCCGTTCAAAAGTACCTTGGAAGCAGGAAGTTCCTTAATAACGCAGGAAAAGCTCAGGATACATCTAGCAGCAGAAAGAACAGGATGAGAATAGGCCAGACGTGTTAAAGTCTGCCTAGTGTGAAAGCTTTAGCAGTCCTTAACTAGGTGGAGGTGTGCCTTGAGACATATCTCACTGTGATAGAAGCTCCTTCATTAGCTCCCCTCATTAAGCTCAAGTCACCAGACCCAAGTAGATGAACTCTGAGGTCCACTCAAATTCTAGCAAAAGATCGATAGCTGTCCCATTGCACCCTCTGACACATCCAGATCTTCTCTCCAGATTCCAGTATCTGTCATCTACAGAATCAGCTAAGGGATGGCTGGAAATTGTTAGACAAGCATTCAAAGATGGAAGATGGAACAGCACCTTAGAGGACTGGACGTGGGCAAAGTTTGTCCTAGTTTTCCAAAGAAGGAGGTGGTGGGGACCAAGATTGAATTCTTCAACTGTATTATTAAATAGATGGTTTATGAGCATTTAGGAAGAGAAATCAGGAGCGTGCCAACTCAAACTGACTCCGAAGACTTGATAAGTTTTCAATGTGAGCATTAACACCTTGGAAATTGGCAAACACAACAAATTAAAGCTTGATTTATTGTTTTTTAATTGACTAGACTCTATTGAGTTATAGAAAAATTAATATGCAGATTAATTTTAAAGTGTTTGTGTGTGTGTGTGTGTGTGTGTGTGTGTGTGTGTGTGTGTGTGTGTGTATTTCTCAGAGAACCCTTTATTTAAACATTTACTTGCATACTCCTGGAACTGGTGATTCCTAAGAGCCAACATGGGTTCATCAAGAAAAATAATCATACCAAATTAGTCTTCATAGCATATTTTGTTAGATTTACTAGACTCAGAGCTCAGAGAAATATGATAGAATCAGTTTCAGCTAGGTAGCTGACAAAGTCTGTTATGACAACTTTATAGACAATATAGAAAAATATGCTCTAGAATAGGAATTCTTAGCCTTGTGTAGATAGAATTTTGTACCCTTGGACTTCACCTCCCAGAATCCATTTCCCTTCATCCCCATGTTACGTGTTTATGTTGTATCGACAAAGTTGTATGTAACTCTCCCCCTCTCTCTCTTCTCCTGCGTGGGTGGCTGGGAAAGCTGGCTTTACTCAGGTTTTTACTTTTGTATTTTTATTTCTTTACTTCAAGTGATTATTAATAAATCTTATAAAAATAGAATACTTGGAGTATTGGTTCTTAATTTTTAATCTTACAGCTTCTATTGTATGAAGGACTCCCTTTAGCAATCTGATGAATCCTATGGACCCTTTCTGTTGATAACTTTTTAGTGTACAAAATTAAATACCTAGGATTACAAAGGAAACCAAATAAATTAACACACACTTATCAAAGTGGTTCTTTGACCCTCTGAAATCTGCTCAGGGGTGGTTGTGGACCCCTTGTTAGGAGGCTCTGGTCTATATGAGAATTTATCTGGGTAAACTAAGAATTGGTTGAATGATCAGGTCCAAAGGGTAGTAATTAATAGTCAATGTACATGCACCTGGAATGAGATCCCTAATGGACTGGTGCAGGGCTCTGTCTCTGAGTCTGTTCTAGTCAACATTTTGGGCAATGACTGAAATAGTTATCGAATGTGCAACTGACAGGGAGGTAGGAAGTATAATTAACAAGTGAATATCATGATCCAAAAAAGTTATAAGAATCAACCTGAGCTGTCTAGAATAAGAAGAAATTTAATCAAGAAACACTTGAATACCAAAACTCAAGATCTGAATACCAGGGATAGTGAACAAAACAGATTTATGAAGAACTACCACCAACCCCCCCCCCAAATGAAGAGATGGTAAGGGGTCAGTAGTATAGTAGGTACCTGAGTGACAAAGTTGATACAGTATTGGGTCCTGGAGCCAGGAAGACCTGAGTTCAAATCTAGCCTCAGATGCTTATTAGCTGTGTGATCCTCGGCAAGTCACAATTTCTATTTTCCTCAGATGTAAAATGTGAATAATCATAGCACTTGCTTGCTAGAGTTGTTGAGAAAATCAAATGAGCTAATATTTAGCAAAGTGCCTAACATATTCAAGTCACTGGGTCCAATTAAACTACATCTCAGGGTACCAAAATAATTTATGGTCATAATTACTTAACTGCTGTCATAATATTTGAAAAAATATGACAGGGCAAGGAGTTCTGGACATATGATGATTTGTGTGAAAAAAAGATAAGGTTCATTTAAATGAATTACAGACTACTGAAATCTGGAGAAGAGAAGATCCGGATATTGTAAGATTTTAAAATTATATCTCTAATAATAAAAATTTTATACTTTATGAGGTTTATTAAATGATCATTAGAAATCAAGGAATAAAGAGGATACAAAATAAAAACCACATGCCCTTGGCTGGTTAGCCATTCTCAAATTTTCCCCACCTTACCACCATCACTGCTGATGCTACACCATGCAAAAAAGAGAGAGTCTGGGAGGCAATACCACCAGTTAAATACCAATAACGTGATCTCATCAATGTGGAGACACAGGAGAGATTATAGAGAATTCTGGGAAATACCAAGGACTTCTGGGGAATGAAGTCAAAGGTTCAAATCTCCATTTATACAATATGTAAGAAGGAATAATGTGATAGCTATCTTTAAAGATGCAGAAGATGGATTAGACTTGTTCTACTTAATGCCAAAAGGCAGAATAATGGGTAGAAGTTGCAGGGGAGTATACTGAGCTCAATCTAAGAAAAAATAATGAAAAAAATCATAGCTATTAAAGTGGATAGACTGCTTCAGGGGGAAAGTGTGCACCTCTTCCCTGGAAGCCTTCAAACAATGAACGGATTGTCAGGAAGTTCTCAAGGTGTTTCTTGATCAGATGCTTTGGGCCAGATGACCTGATATCTCTTCTAATTTTGAGTCATTTCTGACTTTCTGTGAGTTTTGAAGTTTTGATGCTTTACTAGTCAGTGTTAATTGCTACACCCAACATTTACACCCACCCCTTGTTGACCAGCTTCCCAGTTCCAGTAAAAAATTGCCCAATTTCCTCCAATCTTTCTTGACTTGTAACCATTAATTGACTACATAAGTCTGGCATAGGGAGAAATCATTCTTCTCTCTCTAGTAATAAATAAGGAGAATTTATTTGGTGTCCACTCTATGTCAGGAAACACACTAAACATTTTACTAATATCTCATTTGGTCATCACAACAACCCTGGGAATTAGGTGCTATTATTATCTACATATTACATTTGGAAAACTGGGTCAAATAGAGGTTGGGTGACTTGCCCAGGGTCACATAGCTAGTAAATATCTGAAGCTTGATTTGAACTCAGGTATTCCTCATTCTATCCACGAAGGCATCTAGCTGCCTCCTTTTTTTTTTCCATGGCATCCAGAAAAGACAGATTCCCAAGGAAGAGGAGGGGTAATCATGGAAAGAATGCTGAATTGAGAGGCAAGAGACTAGGGTTATGGTCTCAACTCTGCCCCTAGCTATCTGTGTGACCTTGTGCAAGTTGTTTAACTTTCTAGACCTCAGTTTCCTCATCTGTAAAAATAAGAGGTGGCTGGATGACCTCTAAGGTGTTTTTTTTTCCCAACTCTGTGTCTTATGTTCTAATGTTCCTACTAGTTCTGACATTCTATGTTCTAAAATTCATTTATATTCTGTATTCTGTAATCTGTTTCTAAGCCAGGTCTCTTCCAGCTCTTATTTCTATGTCATATATTCTTTTCCTTTAATTAAATTTTTAAAAAATGAATAAAAATCTATTTTCTCTCCCACCCACCTTCCATTACATTGAGGGGGAAAAAAATAAAAGAAAAACAAAATCCTTGTAACGTCTGTTCTAAGGTTCCTTCCAGTTCAGATATTCTAGGTTCTCAGGTTCCAAGTTAGTTAGCTTTAATATTCTATATTCCATCCTCCACTGGCTTTCAGTTTCACATATTTGAAAATTCTTTCTAACTCTAACATTTAATTTCCCCTTCATCATTCAGCATTCTATATTATCTCCATTCTAGGTTTGAAAAAAAAAACTATGTTCTAATGTTTCTTCCAGCTCTAACATTCTGTATCCTATGTTCCAAATCCTTTCCAATTCAACATTCTATGTTCTAATGTCTTTTTCAGCTCAGAAATTCTTCCTTTAATATCCTTTACAACTTTGACACCCTATGTCCTATATTCCAAGGTCTCTTAATTTTGCATTTGTATCCCTAGCCCTGGGCATTATTCCTAGTACATAGTAGGTCCTTAATAAATTTCTGTTGAAGGAGGTAGCTAAGTGGCTGAGAGATGGGAGATTCTGGGTTCAAATCTGGCCTGAGAGACTTGCTGGCCGTGTGACCCTAGGAAAGTCACTTAACCCCCATTGCTTATCCCTTATCACTCTTTTGCCTTGAAACCAATGTACAGTATCAATTCTAAGAGAGAAGTTAAGGGTTTTTAAAAGATAAAAATAAATGCTTGTTGCCTTCATTTGCCTTCCCTCTCTGCAGACTTCCCTGGTTTCATTTGGTCCCCCTCAAAGCTCAAATTTGACTTTGCCAGTTTTCATCCTGGACATTCAGAATGCCCGTAGATTAGAATGCGTATGCATTTCAACGTCTCTTGCAGTCAAAGGAGAGAGAGATGTGATGGAGGGGGAGAAAATGAGTCTTGTGGGCTGAGCATGCTGGGAGTACAAACAAACTCAGCACTCTGGATTAGTTTCCGATGGGCTGCCTGGTTGATAAGCTAGGATTTGTCCCAGGTAGGCAGTCTTCAATTTAGATTTGTCAGGATCAAGAAGATTTGTTTCCCTCTGCAGTGATATCTGGATTGGGGTAAGTTAAATTTAGGGTCTGTTCACCTTGACTGTGTCCCCTTAAAACCACCACCTAAGGGAAAACAAACAACATTTTTTTTCTGTCCTCCATCCTTGGCGAAACACTTTTTACAGAGAAGAACGATGGTGTGATAAGAAGTGAGAAAGACCTATGCTTTTATAGCTATTCTTGACTGTTTACAAAGGAACCAAATGGCCCTGGAAGATGACATAGGATCCCTGCACCCATTATATGGGGCAGGAAACAGACTCAGAGTAGCCATTAAAAATGGCCGAAGCCATTGTCCTGAAGTGAATCCCTATCCCTTGCTCAAGGGATAAAGTGCAGGGTGTAGAGTTGGGAAGACTCATCTTCCCAATATCAAACATGGCGCCAGGCACTTACTAGCTGTGTGCTACTGGGCAAGATGCTTAGCCACACTCGCCTCAGTTTCCTCATTTGTAAAATGAACTGGAGGAGGAAATGGCAAACCATTCCAATATCTTTGCCAAGAAAACCCCAAATGAGGTCACAGAGAGTTGTACATGACTGAAAATGACTCCATGGCAACAGAAGCCAATTATCCAACATCATACAACCTCAATGGCGGTCAGGATGCCCATGAAAACTTCTATACCCATAAGGTTTCTCCTGGTCTTCAGCCCCCACTGAACCCACCTTTACACAAAAGTGCCCTGAGTCTTGTACTGGGCCAGCAGGATGAACCTGGGTAATGAGGTTCTACGGTCCTCCTCATATGGGAAAAGAGAGAAATTTGATATTTACAAAAGTCAGCTTTCCCTCCTCCCCACTCAACACTCCTACCCCAGACTCCCCCTCTCCTGCGTTTTTTGGCCAGCTGAAGCTGTCGTGTTCTGCAGCTAAATTTGTTGTCCTATTGTGGGCATCTCATCCGTCAATTAACATTTCTGCCTTCTGTGCTAAAGGAATTATCTCCAAGCACATCTTAGTGAATATGTGTGTGTGTATGTATGTATGTGTATCTTTGTGGTTGTCTGTCATCTGTCTGTCTATCTGTCTGTCTGTCTCTCTATCTCTGTCTTTCTCTTGGATCTCTTTGTCTCTCTGTCTTTCTGTGTCTCTGTCTTTGATTCTTTGCTTCTGTTTTTGTCTCTTTCAGTGTCTCTCTGTCTCTGTTTCTCTATTTCTTTGTCTCTCTGTCTCTGTTTCTTTGTGTCTATCTCCATCTCTTTGTATCTTTGCCTCTGTCTTTCTGACTCTGTTTCTTTGTCTGTCTCTCTCAGTGTCGTGTTTTTTTTTCTTTTTTCTGTCTGTTTCTCTCTTGCTCAGAAGCTTTTCACCTGAGCTTTTTTGTGTTTAATGTTAATTGGAATTGTTTAATATAGATGTTTCAGATGTGCTCTCTAAGCCCAGAAACATTATCATTTGCTTTGCTTTTCAAATTTTAACATCAATATCTCCTGAACATCAAGGATTCCCTGTTCTCTCCACCCTTTTTGCTACAAGTAGTGCCTGTCCTCTGTGTGGTCCATTTTTTTCCTTTTCAAAGCCTGGAGTGTAGTAAAAAGAATGCTGGCCTTGGAGTCATCAGAAGATCGATTTAGCACTAGAAGGAAGAAATCCGAGAGGCATTACGAGGATAGAGTTAGGGCTGGGAGCAACCAAAAAGATCACTGAATTCACCCCAACCCTTATTTTACAGATGGAAAAACTGAGACCCAGAGAGTTAAGTGATTAAACCCAGATCTTTTTGACTCTGAATTTAGTGCTTTATCCACTCTGCCTGTTGTTTCACTATCAGATGACAAACATTCAGATTCTGTCATTCACAACCTGTTTGACCTTAACCAAGTCATTTTCTCCCTGCGGATATTGATTTTCTCATCTGTAGAGTAAGAAGATTGTGGCAGGGGAAACATAGTGCTCTCAAATTCCATATTTTCCATGTGAAAAAAAATTAACTATACAGAACCCTGAAGAAATAATCTGTCCCGGATAGCTAAGTTTTCCAGATAAATGGGAACTTGCTCATTTGAGTTTGTGATGAAATTCTCAATTATAAAATGTTTCCCATTCATGAGTTATTAAAGCTATTAAAGAAAAGTCATTACCTTCTGACCGATGGTTCCCTTCTGACATATGGAGACCCTTCTTATTCCTATACTCAAAGCTATTGCAGCTCAATAGAACCTCCAAAGGGTTCGTGCTTCTCTAGTATAGCCTTCAAGAACTCCAGGTGACTCCATACAAGATGCCAGAAAAGGTATGCATTAGCCTGGTTCTCATTCTCAAGGAATCAAAATAAAGTCCTCAGCTATCCATTCCCTTACCAACTACTGGTAAAACAGGGAGAAGGAGGACACACATGCTAATCCTTTGTACTGGCCACCCATATCTCAGCTGTCTGTTCCAGTCCTTGAGAGACCAAGTAGCACTTAAGCATCTAGGTGGTGCAATGGATAGAATACCAGCATGGACTCGGAAAGACCTGAGTACAAATCCAACCTCATGTTTCCTAGTTGTGTGACCCTGGACGAGTCACTTCATCTCTGTTTGCTTCAATTTCCTCATCTGTTAAAAAACTGGGGATAATAATAGCATCTACTTCCCAGGGTTGTTGTAAGAAACAACTGAGTTAATAACTGTAAAGCCCTTAGCACTGTGTGTTCAAATGTCTCTTCCAGCTCGGATATTCTATGCTGTCACATATTTTACAACTTTGATATTCTGTCCTATACTCCAAGGTAAAAAACAGATTATATAGTGCTTAGTAAGTGCTATGAAAAGTAATTTATTATTATAATTATGGGGCAGGGAGATGGTACAGTAGATAGATAGAGTCCTAGGCTGGGAGTCAAGAAGACTCATCTTCCTGAGTTTAAATCAGACCTCTGACACTTACTATTGGTGTGAGCCTGGACAAGTCAAACTTCTGTTGGCCTCAGTTTCCTCATATGTAAAGTCAGCTGAGAAGAAAATGGTAGATCGCTCCAGTATCTTTGCCAAGGAAATCCCAAATGATGTCATAAAGAATCAGACACGATTATAAAATAACTGAACAAAATTATAATTATAGGATAAAATAGCTTATGAATGTTAGGGGTTTCCCCCATTGGGGAATCTTCTACTTAAAAAATTCCCTAGCAGATGGTGAGAACTCTACTTGAGTGTGGGGGCTCCTAGCTATGGGAGTGTCCCTGATCCACCCTACTTAAGACTGCTTTAGGACAGAAAACTGTTTGCTAAACAATGAAAGTACTTTGATCCATGCTTATAGAAGGGACAGGAAGTTCTTTGAGTCATGACTGTTTTAGAATTGATACAATGGGATACTAAGTACCTATAAAGGTGGGGCAACTTGTAAACTACTTAAACCTAAAAGGGTGATAACTTATTCAGAGGTTTTTTCTTAATGAAATTTGTCCACACAGCAGCATTTTTTCCTGCCTTACTAAAGAGATTAAAACTACTCAGCTGTGAATTCAAAATGGGCAGTCCTTTAGAAACATCTACAGTGATTGGTAGATGTAAGGACTTAGGGGTGGTAACAGAGGAAATTTTGCCCTTAAAAATAATAGCTTGTATCTCATTCAAGATATCTAGATTTCTGACTCTCATTCTGAAGGAGAGCTCCTTGAGGAGCTCCTCTGAGGGGCTCTGTCCCTCTGGGGTAGGAGCTCTGGAGGCTCTTGAGAGAGGCCCTTTGAAACAATCTCTAGCTGGAAGACTCTTTGAGGAAGGACGCTGGCCTGGTGTCACTAGTATCCTTGTTTAGTCAGACCTTGTGGTGAGTGTTAAAAAAAAAAAAACTGACTGATTCTCTTTTAAGACTCAGGTCTAGGCCATATTGGCTTGAGGCCCTTCATACTTATTCCTTTCTTACTCTCTCTCTCTCTCTTTCTTTGATTACTCATTGTATTGTTAATTAAAATCTCTATAAAACCCAATTGACTTGGGTATTTGAATAATTGGGAATATTTCCCTGCCAACCACCTTATATTTGATTTTAAAACCCAAGACACTGTAGTGAAACATTTCTGTGGTCAAATTTACTCACCCTCTCTTATATCTATCACAATTTATATCTTCCATTATTTTAATCACTACAGTTTAAGACCTCAACCATTTTAAATCTCACAGTAGATACTTAAACACAGACCCACCTCATTTTGTTGCATGTCACAGATATTGTTTTTGACAAATTGGAAGTCCATGGCAACCCTGTGTCAAGCAAGTCTACTAGTGCCATTTTTTCCAGCAACATGGTTCACATCATGTCTCTATGTAACATTTTGGTAACTTCCAATATTTCAAATTTTTTCAATATTATTATATTGCTTATGGTGATCTGTAATCAGTGACCTTTGATGTTACTATTGTAATTGTTTTTGGGAACTATGAACCTCATTCTTATAAGATAGGAAATTTAATTAATAAATAGCAGGGGTTCTGATTGCCACACCAACCAGCCATTCCTCCATCTTTCTCCCTCTTCTCTGGCCTTCCTATTCCACCATATTGAAATCCTCTCTATTATCTCTACCTTGAGTTCTTATCTTATCTTGATTTTCCAACTGACCACAGAACATCTCCATTTGAAAGTGCCTTGGATTTTCAAACTCAACATTTTCAAAACAGGACAGATAATCTTTCTCCCTAAAACATGCCTTTCCCTAAAAGTCTTCTGTTTCTAGAAATAGGGGTATTATAAAGGAAAGACAAACTCAGAATTAAGATCTAAACCCAGGTCTTTTTTTTTATTCCAATGGATATAGCGGGAAGAGCACTGAATTTTAAATCAAAAGACCTAGACTAAAGTCAAGGTTTGAATAAGTTCCCTATGTGATAAATTAATCTCTCTGGGCCACAGTCTCCTCACCATCTCCTGGCCTAACAATCATTTCATATTTTTTCTTTTCCCTTCCTCAACTCATAGAATGAGCTGCCCAGTCCTGCCAATTCTATCTATTGCTACTACTTACACCATAATTGCCCATATCCACCCACTAATCATCTTTATCTTCTATTGTTGAAATAGCCTCCTGACTGGACTCCTTGCTTCCAATCTCCCCTGAAATTCATCTTTCACATACCTGCTAAAATAATCTTCCTAATGGGGGTTTGACTATTACTCCCTGCTCAAGAACTTTCAATGACTCCCAATTGCCTATAGGTTAAAAATAAACGTCTTAGGTTGACATTCAAGCTATCATGTAGTCTGGGTCCAATTTCTCTTTCCAACCTTATTTCATTTTACTTCCTTTTACACACGCTACTTTCCAAACAAACTTCACTACTCAATTATATGTAGGTTTTAAAATTACTTGATCTTGCCCTGCATTCTTCTGCCTCTGCATTGAAATAGATCATCTTCCTTACCTGGAATATTCTTCCTTCTTATTTACAAACATTGGCATTCTCTTCCTCAAAACTCAGTTCAGCTGTCCATCAAGTCACCTTAGGTGAAATTGATCTCTACCTCCTTATATTTCTTTGTAACCCATGATTTGGATCTCATTTTGCACATTCTCCCCCTCTCTCTTCCCTCCCAAGAAATTATAAGCTTCCTGAGGGCAGGGATTAGGATATTTTTGTTTCTGTAAATAAATTTAAATAACTTTGTTGAATTTAAATGTGCTGTTAGATTTACATTATTCTTTTTTCAGAAATAACCTTCCATATGTCTGGTCTAGGATTTCAAGTCTGAGAGCTCTTCTTAGCTACAAACTCAGTTTTGTTTTTTTTTCCTTAGGGATGTATTGATATATGAGATAACAAATGATTAATGCTTTGCATACACACAAAAAGAATATGAGTAGGGGCAGCTTGGTGAACGTCAGGTCTGGACCTGGGTTCAGATCTGACCCCAGATATTTCCTGATACTTAATACCAATTCTATGACAGAAGGTGAGGGCTTAAAAAAAAAGGAGACAAGGAGATAAGTCCTAATTATCTTTTCCCCTCCTGGATCTCAATCTTCATTCTGGGGCTCTTCAGGAATGAAGTAGCTCCTATAATGGTCCCAGGAAATCATACTTGGGGTGAACTGTAGGTTTATTCTGCATGCCCTATGACCCTTAGGATTATCACTGTTTTTATTCTCTGGAGGACAAAGGGAGCCTTTCCAAATTTACCTGATCTACTGATAAGTAGACTCCAGGCACCTTTGAATGCAATCATTAGGTGGCTTGGTGGACAGAGCACTAGGCTTGGCATGAGGAAGAATCACAAATTCAAATCTGACTTCAGATTCTTACTAGCCAGTTCCTAGTGTGTTGTGACCCTGTCCAAGTCATTTAACCCTGTTGGTCTCAGTTTCTCATCTATAAAATGAGCTGGAAAAGGAAATGGCAAAGCACTCCGGTATCTCTGCTTAGAAATACCCCAGATGGGGTCACAGAGAGTCAAGCATGACTAAACAACACTGATTATGCTAGACAAGGATGTACACATGGCTTGGTAAGACTTGGGGCTGAAAGGCTGCCCTGGTGGAATCATCAGTAATCCTGACCATATACCAAACACATCAACTATAGCCTATGCTGGTTATATTTTCCTAAAACAAAAATTGGAACACAGGGTCTGATGAAGCATATTCTTCTTGCAATCTTGTTATAAAGGTGTCTTTTCTTCTCAGCTGAACTCTCCTGAAAAATCCAGGTTGTACGGAAGCTGGGGGGGAAATCGGTGGAGTTGGAATCTGGGCTGATGGGAGTTATCATTAAAATACCACGAGATCAGTTAATTCCCAGTTTTGATTAAGTGGAGGTTTTCAAATACTATCAGCTTAAAATTCATGGGAATTAGAGTGGAAAGGAGCCTTAGGGATCAATGTAACCCTTTCATTTGCCAGAGCTCCAGACAGCCGAAGACACTTACCCAAGATCACACAGCCAGGGAGTAACAAAACCTCTTGACTTCCTTGGCTTCTTTTAAGTCCCAGCTAAAATCCCATCTTCTCCTGGAAGCCCTCCTCATCATTTCCCTTAATTCAATTCTTCCCTTCTCTTAATAATCTCCCATTTCTCCTGCATTTGGTTTGTTTGCACTTGTTTATAGTTACACGTTGTCTCCCCTATTGGAGTGTGACTTCCTTGAGACCAGGGACTGGCTTTTGCCTTTCTTTGAATCTTGTAAGGGTTAAAATTAATGGTTTGATTCAAATGAGAGTTGATCCCATCTTCACAATCTCCTGCATTTGCCTAGTCTATAGTAGGGGCTTATTTTACATCCATTGACTGACTATTTGACTAGTAGAAAGAGAAGAGATCTTATGGGTCATCTAGTTCAACCTCCTCATTTATAAAATGAGAACACAGAGGTCATAGTACTGGGTGGGTGCATGGTGTGGTGGACAAAGAGTTGCCTTCAAAACAGCAAGATCTAATGAATAATATGGAAATAGGTATCAAGTGATAACACATGCATAACCCAGTAGAATTGCTTATTGGCTCTAGGATGGGTGAGGGAGAGAAAATAAATCATGTAACCAGGGGAAAATATTAAAAACCAACCAATGAACAACAACAAAAAAAGCAAGATCTGAGTTCAAGCCCTGCCCTTCTCTTAGACTGACTGTATGACCTTGGATAAGCCATTTCTCAGTGTTTTAGGTAACTAAGACTATAGATTGTAGGAAAGTTGCTGACCACCATTGGTAGAGGGAGTTTCCTTATGTGAGAATTCTCCTGACCTATGTCATAATTTGACTTGTACCTCTCCCTGTAACTGGAGCTCACTAAAGGAAAGTGACTTGCTTAGGCTACTACTACAAAATGGCAGACTCATAAGTCTAGAGTTGGAAGGGCCCTTGGACAGCCTTGCAGACAGGAAGATTTAGAAGTCAAGGGACTTGTCCAAGATCACACAAGAATTCAGAGGCAGAATTGAGATTTGAATCCAAGTCCATTTACATTTAATCCAATATTCTGTTCCATATCTCACACTCTCAATTCCTAATGAGATGTGAACGTCCTGGGGACTTCCTGGCTCCTCTATAAACCAGCAGAGAATCGTACCAGGTATGCACATTTGTGGGAACCCCTCTTGCCACACAAGTTATCCCCCTTCCCTCAAGACCATCCTCACCCTTTCTCAGGACGCAGGTCCAGGAGAGGAATGTGCGAGGGCCTCTATGAGAACTTTCCAGCCCTTTCTTTGAGCCCTGGCGGTCATCCCTGAAAGCTGGCAATGTGAGTCTGGCTGGTGGTTGGGGCTGCAGAGCTGAGGGTCCCCTGCCACAGAAGGCTGGGGGAGGGGAGAGCCTGGTTAATGTCCTTGGCAGAGGCCTGACAATAATGCTGATGGGCTTTGTTGGAGGAAGGTGGGAGATGGGATGTGCCCAGCTGGAATCCGCCCGTAATTTAATACTCCCAGATGGAGAGTGAGGGTGATACGATACCCCCAGCTGGCTGCCACTGCCGACATCAATACATTCCCTCTTCTGTGTGGGACTTCTGTCTACTATGGGAAGGAGTTGGGGGAGGGGCTTGGGGGGAAGAAGCATAATAAAGCAGCTGGTCTATTAGAAGATAAGCTTTGTGGAGAATCACACAATCATCCCGAATCCCCCTAATCCTAAACTTTATTGCCCTAGATAATAAGCTTTGGTTGTGACAACGCTCTATTGAAATATGGAATTGTCTCAAGACTGGAGGCACCTGCTGTGTCAATCAGCCCAAGGCTCCAACCGAGGCACACAATCCAAGGCTCCATTTGTGAGGCTCCCAGCCGCCAGCTCCTGGGGTGAAGGGAGGGTTGACTCCCCCCATTGCCCACAGCTCTCGGGTACTAAAGCTCCCTGATCTGCAAGAACAGCCTGGGAGCACCTGGGAATTTTCTCAATCCTATTCACACGCCAAAAAATCCCATCTTCCTAGGAACGCCATTCGTGAAGGACTTGTTCTCCTAATAACAGGAGCAAATGGGAACGAGTGGGGGAATTCTCTTCCCCTTGGTGATGCTTGCAGAGCTTGCTGCCATGGGAGCTTTAAAATATAAGGAGTGGGCAAATCTTATGGCCTTTTAGCCAGGTTTATGACAGGCATTTTGTGCTAAGAAGTGACAGTATATAATAAAGAGAGCACTGGAGTTGGGGTTGAGAAAACCTGGGTTGCAATCTTGCCTTAGATCTTTATCAAATGTGTGACCCTGAACCAGTCACTTCACATCTCTTGGCCTCGGTTGCCTCATTTGTAAAATGAGGGATTCCTTAGGTTTCTTTCCATTCTAAATATATGATCTTATGATAGGAAGCTTGTCTATGAGATCACTCTTCCTCTCTTCCCCAAGTCCACATTGGTTTTCCATCGTGCATTATTCCAGTGTTTTCCCACCCTCCCTCCAATATACATTTTAAGATTCACCATCCACCCAAAGACAATCCAGGGCAACATGATAGAAGACTACTGGCTTTGATTCAGGTCAGACATGGGTTTGAATCTTGCTTCCTGTACTTGGTAAGCATGTAGCCTTGGTCTGAACCTCCCTGAGCCTTGGTATCCTCCTTTATATAATGGGAATGATGATAATAATAGTACTTACTTTAGAGGTTTATGGGAATCAAATAAAATAATCCCAGTAAAATGCTTTTCAAACCTTAAAGTTCAACAAAGCTTAAATGTCAGCTCTTATTATTATTAGAAAATCATAATATTGGAGGGCAGCTATGTAGTGTAGTGGATAGCATGAGGACCTAGAGTCATAAAGACTCATCTTTGTGTTCAAGTATGGCCTCAGGCTCCTCCTAGCTGTGTGACCCTGGACAAGCCACTTACCTCCTCGGTTGGCCTCAGTTTCTTCATCTGTAAAATGAGCTGGAGAAGGAAATGGTAAACCACTCCAGTATCCCTGCCAAGAAAATCCCAAATGGGTCCATGAAGAGTTGGACACAATTGAAAATGGCTAAAGAACAAAAATTTGACTACACTTTGTCAGGGAAAGAGCTAATAGTTGGAAAAATTATTAAAAAAAAACTTTTATCTAGAGGATGGTGTTTGAACTTCATCTTAAAGGAAGAGAGGGAGCCTAGTGGGCAGAGAAAATTGTGTGTGTATATATATATATACATGCATATATTTAGATAAATATTTGGGGGAATATATATATATATATATATGCACATATATATGTGACATATATATGATATATACATATATCATATACTCTTCTAGGAATGGGGCATGGCCCATACAAAGGCATAGAGACAGGAAATAAGAGTATAGTGTGTGAAGAACAGAGAGAAGACCAATGTGTCTGGATCCCACAACACAGGAGTGGAAACAATGGCCAAAAGCTGGGAAAAACAGGTTGGGACTAGTTCTGAAAGGTTTTCGAGCAAAGCAGAGGAATTTAGGTCTTACCCTAGAAACAAGAGAAAGCCAATGGAGTTTATTAAATAGGAGAGTCACATGGTGAGATAGCATTTAAGGAAAATTACTTTGGTGGCCATGTCTAAGATGAACTGGAGTGATGGAAGACCAATGAGGACTCACAATAGTTGAGACTCGAGAGGTGAGGAGGGTCTGAACTAAGGGGATGTCTAAGCAAGTACAGAGTAGGATTCAAATGCAAGAGATGCTCAGGATATAGAAACAGCAAGAATAAACAAGAGAGTAGATTTGGAAGGAGGAAGAGTGAGGAACCAAGGATAATATCAAGGATATAAATGTGAGAGGATGAAAAGCAGCCTTGGGAGCCTTTTCCAGGGCCTCCCTCTTTCAGATTATCTTCATCAACTATGTATATATCTCCTACATACCTAGATATTCATATGTGATCTCCCCCATATACTCCATGAGGGTAGACCACAACACTCAATACTGTGCCTAGCATAGTGTAAACTCTTAGTAAATGCTTATTAACTAACAAAGAAGATTGAATTTGGGGGAAAAGACAATGAGTTCAGTTTTGGACATGTTGAGTTTGAGCCTCTTCCAGAGCATTCCTTTTGAAATGTCTAAGAGTCATTTGGTGATTGGGATTGATATTTGGGTAAGAGACCGGGATTAAATATATACACACAGCTATGACTTATCCACATAAAAATGATAGTTATACCTATGGAAGTTGACGAGATTACCAAGAATACTGTAGAGAAAGAATAGGAAGCCTAGGAGAGAACCTAAAGGGAACATTCAGAGTTAGGAAGTATGATCTAGATGATGAGCTAGCATCTTTCTGGGTCTCAGTTTCCCCAACTGTGGAATGAGAAGGTTGCCCTAGGTGATCTACATTCCCTTCTAATGTTAAATCTATGATCAAAGGACTCCACAGGCAAAGGCCACTTTTTATCTAAACTTTGCACTTCCCTCCAGAGCCCAGCACAGTGCTCTGTGTGCAGTAGGGACTTAATACATATTTTAAAAATTCAATTATAACAAATGACTTCTGGGAATCAAAGGAGAATTATTAGTTAGACCTGGTTCACAGGATGGAGGTAGAAAGGGAGCTCACTGAATGATGTGCCAACGCCTGAAAATAGAACACTGGGGGCATTCAGAAATGGGTTTCACTGGTCTCAGTTAAATAGGTGGGAGGGAATATTGGAAAGAACTCTGTTGTGTGTGTCAGTTAAAAGACTGGATTATTTTGTCTTGAATAGCAATCGAGTTTGGGGTTCTATTCAGTTTTTGGTGCAATTAGATCCCAACTGCCATTGATGAACTGGAAAAAAAAAACCTAAAATTAGAACCAGGTAGAAAATGTTCATTTTTCTGCCAGACCTGTAATTCTTTCCTTCATCACGTCAACTCTTAGGACCCACGGCTCCCTTCAAAGTTCAGTTCTGGCAAGACAGCTTTATTTATTTCCCAGATGTTCATACCTCCTCCCACATTTCTTTTGTGTATTTCTTCTGTATTTACTTATTGGCCAACATATACCACCCCAGTAAAAATGATCATAGATTGAGATCTGAAAGGGACCTAGAAACTATATCATCTAATTCATTCATTTTACAAAGTAGTCACCAAAGCCCAGAGAAGTTATTTTCCCAAGGTAAATGACAATCAAGATCTGAACTCAGGTCTTCTGATTTCAAATCCAGCATCCTTTTGCCTATCACACAATAATTAAGCCACATTTGTATGCCTGGCACACAGTAGGCAGTTATCAATACTTGTCAACTGATTAATTGTTCTACTCAGGAAAATACAGTTAAGAAACTGGAGGAAACTTGGGAATAGTTTATTGATATAACAGAATGAGTAAGAAAGAATTCCATTTTTGAGGTTCATCTTAGGTAGAAATCTGTCATCTGTACCTAAGAGCTTTGCACAGGAAGCTTTATTTCAATTGTTTATCAGCATTTTCCTTCCCTACTGATGGAGAATCTTTTTCTCCAGCCTCCTCCCCTCTCCTCAAACAAAGCAAGACCCAAATCCCTTTGCTTCCTCCGAGATGCTGTATTGATTACTCCCTACCCTTCACCCATCAGCCCTGCTTCCCGGAGGGCCTGAATGCACTAGTGCAAAGGAAAAACAACCCAGGCTTTTAATAGACACACTTTGCCCAATTTGTGGCGTTTCAGCACCATGGTTTCTGTGGACAGTACCCCCTCCAGGAAGGAAGCCGGTCACCATGACATCTCCATGGTACCCATCTTGTTGGCTGGGGAGGCTGTAGATGACTGAATTTCCCTTAGCAGAGGCTGCATTCCCTGAATACAAGAGCCCTGAAGGAGGCCTAAAATACTCCACAAAACCAGGCTGCAAGCTCCTATCGGGCAGAGCCAGTCATCCTTCATCTTGGGAAATGGTGCTCTGGGGAAGCTGCCCGTTCAACTAGAGTGAATGTGGAAGCCTCTCATCTCCATGGTTCCCCGCTAGGCAGTTGAAACCAGCTTCTTCTACCTTTTTTTAAACAGCATTGTGGCCAGTGATGTCCACAGGGCTGGAGCCCCTTCTATGAAAGGCAAAAGGTCGCGACCCTCTCCTCCCCTTCCCCTGAGGGACTGAGCTACATAATTGTAGGGGCTGGTCCAACACAAGGCTTTAAATCCGCCCTGCTAGGAGACTTCCTGGAGCACATTTGTGGCTCCCACCATGCACCTGCACTAAACCTCACCACCTCCTGCCTCTCTAATAGTAACAATCATAGCTAGCATTTTTACAGCGCTTTAAAATTTGCAAAGCATTTCATGGACGTTATCTCGTTTACTCGTCACAACAGCCCTAAGAGGTAGGGGCTCCCATGATCCCCTTTTAACAGGTGGGAAAAGGAGGCGCAGAGGTTAAATGATTTGCCCAGAGACCCACAGACACTCATCTTCCTGACTCGAGTCCAATACTCTACCCACTGGGCCAACTTGCTCTCTTAGTTAGACAGCCTCCTGAGACCTGTAATACATAGAATTCATCATTCAGTGATATGGTTAGCTTGATTCAGTAGCCAGTGAGGGCTCATCTTGGAAGCCCCTGAGGAGCTAGACTGGGGTAGGGTTGGAGTGGAAACTGTCCCAGATCTTGACTAAGCTTGTCACAAGTCAGCTATGGATTTACAAAGGACTTGAGAGATTATCTAGCCCAGAAATGCTTAACCTCTTTTTTTGGTCATATATCCCTTTGGAAGCAGTGCAAATGAGGCTTCTCTGGACCCCTTCTCAAAATCCCTCTTTTAAATGCATAAAATAAAATACATAGGATTTAAAAGAAAAATGATTATATTAAAAATAATCATCAATTTTTTTACATTTTAAAATTTATTTTAAATAAAAATTTAAATTCTATTAAACTATTTAATTTATTTACAAATTAATTTACAACATATATTAAATTAAAACTTTAATTTAAAATTATAATAGTTTAAAAAATAATTTAAATATATTTAAATAATAATTCTTAAAATTTAAAAATGCAAGCTTGTGGCCTTCATGTTAATATAATCCAACCTCATCTTTTTTTATTGACGCCTTTGATTTATGTCATAGTCATTTCTCTCTCTACATATTTCTCACATGCTCTCTCTATTCAGAATTGAGCCCTCCTTTGTAATAAACAAAGTTAAGTCATGTATATTCCCTCTTACCAGGGTAGTCTCCTGCTTCTGTGCCAAGAAGTTATATACTTCATTACCTGTTCTTTGAGATCATTACTGGTTTTTCAAATTCTTAATTTTTGCTTTTCTCTAAAAATTCTTGCAGTCATCTGGCTAATATGGAAATGTTTCACATTCTCTGTACATGTATAATCAATATAAAATTGTTTTCCATCTCAAGGAAGGGGGGAGGGAGAAAGTTTGGAACTCAAATTTTTGAAAAACAAATGTTAAAAATTGTTTTTACGTATAATTGGGAAAATTTTTTCCAAAAAATAAAAATAGTTGCAGTCACTGTGTATATTTTTCTTCTAAGTTCTGTTTATTTTACTCTGTAGCAGTTTGTGCACATTTTCTTCTTCTTTTTTTAAACCCTTACCTTCCATCTTAGAGCCAATACTGCATATAGGTTCCAAGGAAGAAGAGCAGTAAGGGCTAGGCAATGTGGAATTGACTTGCCCATGATAATACAGCTAGAAAGTGTTTGAGGGCACATTTGAACCCAGAATCTCCTGGCTCTCAGTCCACTGAGCCACCTAGTTGCCCCTTCACACACACATCTTGGAATCCAATCCTTTTATTTTACAGAGGAGGAAAGCCAGATGCTCTGACTCTACTCTCATGGCTATTGCTTATTATCCCATTCCTGGAAGCCACCACCATCTAAAGGAGTAGGGCAGCCTATAAAGGACTCATGATCCCACACTGGTGGGCTTTCAACCCTAGTCTTCATCTTGATTGTTATCTCAGTGAAGAATTCAGTCCTCCCCGGTGAGTTTCTGTTGTGCCACGATGAGGGCAGCCCACCATCTTGAAGTGTGTCCTTAGAAGGATCTACCAGGTTGGAGGAAGGTGAGAGTAAGAGGATGTGAAGGTCCATTATGGTGGTTTTGACAGCATGGTGGGCTGGAGTCCAAGGCTCTGGAGAGGGATACAATGCCAATGGACTATTGGTCTGAAGCTGGGAGAGGGAGCAGAGGAGTCATGCCCCAGATGGCTGTGACATGGAGCTTATGGAGATGCCTGGTAACCATGGCCAGGAGGGAAGAGGAGTCACTTCCCTCCAGGTGTGAGGCCTCCCAATACAAAGGTCTTGTCTGTGCTCCAGTTGAGAGAATTATAAACATAGAGAGGAGAAAGCCCTCAGAGGTCAGAGTCCTTAATTTTATTGATCAGGAAACTGAAGTCATGAGAGTTTAAGTGACTCCGGTCACAGATCTAGATCTAGAAGGGACCTTAGAGGTTCCTTCTTTTTTACACAAGCAGTAACTGAAGAGCCTAGAGATATTAGGGTGCTTGGCCATGGTCTCACTGCTACCAGGTAGTAAAAAGGGGAATTCAAACCCACATCCTCTGACTCCAAATAAAATGTTTATGTCACTGTACAATTTTGCCTTTATATGCAAGAGCCAAGGTGGAGCAATGTATAGAATATTGGTCCTAGAACCAGGAAGATTTGAGTTCAAATCTGACCCCAATCACTTACTAGCTGTTTAACCCTGGGCAAGTCACTTAACGTCTGCCTGCTTCTGTTTCTTCAACAATAAAATAGAGATCATAAGTGCATCTACTTTCCAGGGTAGCTATTAGGGTCAATGAGATAATAATTACAAAGTACTTAGTCTGGTGCCTGGCACATAGTAGGCACTATAAATATTTATTTCCTTTCTTTTAAACTTTAAATTACTAGAAATATTTACTGCTATTGACTGAAGTTCCTAATATTACTGCTAAGGTCAGAAACCAATTCACACAGGCTAGAATGAGGTAAATAGAAGAGCATAATGGCCCAGGACCTCAGAAGAATAAAGGTGGAACCAGAAACCCTGGAATTTGAGAGTGCCCATCTCTGAGTCTCATCTGTGCAACACCTCCCATTTCTAGAAAACACTTAGATATGCCAAATGCTCTTCTCATAGTAATCACATGAGGGAGATAGTACGGGGAAGGAGGGTGGAACTGTAATTTCATCATAATAAAGAACTTCTGGTGTGGAAACCCCTTCCACTGGTGTAGATTCTAACCCAATCTCTTTGAAAGTTGCCATGGGGACCTTGAGAGATGTATGTGAGAGGGGAAGAGAGAAACAGAGACAAAGAGGGAGAGAGAAAGAGACAAGGAGGGAGAGAGAGACAGAGAGAAAGAGAGAGACAAGAAGGGAGAATGAAGGAGAGGAAGAGACTCAGAGAGAGGGAGGGAGAGAGACAGAGGGAAAGGGAGACAAGGAGAGAGAATGAGATAGGAAGAGACTCAGAGAGAGGGAGAGACAGAGACAGAGAGAAAGAGAGAGACAAGAAGGGAGAATGAAAGAGAGGAAGAGAGGAAGAGAGAGGGAGGGAGGGAGAGAGACAGAGGGAAAGGAAGACAAGGAGAGAGAATGAGATAGGAAGAGTCTCAGAGAGAGGGAGAGACAGAGACAGAGAGAAAGAGAGAGACAAGAAGGGAGAATGAAAGAGAGGAAGAGACTCAGAGAGAGGGAGGGAGGGAGAGAGACAGAGGGAAAGGGAGACAAGGAGAGAGAATGAGATAGGAAGAGACTCAGAGAGAGGGAGAGACAGAGAAAGAGAGAGAGACAAGAAGGGAGAATGAAAGAGAGGAAGAGACTCAGAGAGAGGGAGGGAGGGAGAGAGACAGAGGGAAAGGGAGACAAGGAGAGAGAATGAGATAGGAAGAGACTCAGGGAGGAAGAGAGAGACAGAGACAGAGAGGAGGATGAGAGACAGGGATAGAGAGGAAAGAGAGAGAGAGAGAGAGAGAGAGAGAGAGAGAGAAGGGAAAGAGAGAGAGAGAGAAAAAGAGAGAGGTGGAAAGGGAGGAGAGAGAGGAAAAGAAGAGAAAAAAGAAAGAGAAGAGAGAGAGAGTAGGGGATAAAAGGAAGGGGAAAGGAGACAACACCTAATAGGTGACTAGAAAAAAGAGGGAACCACATGATGACAAGTTACCGAGGAAGGCCATGAAAGCCTTAATCTGCCAAGATGAAGTAAAAGGTCACATATAAAAGTGGAGCTTCTCAGAGGTGGAGTTCAAGGTCAGGGGGAGGAGGATGGGGATTGCCAGCCAGAGCTGAGGCAGCTTGGTGTGGAGATGGATGCCGGGTTAAGAGCAGCCCATGGCCCCCCAGCTAGTATATTTCAGAGGCAGCCTTGAAC
Source organism: Monodelphis domestica (assembly GCF_027887165.1). Classification (NCBI taxonomy): domain Eukaryota; kingdom Metazoa; phylum Chordata; class Mammalia; order Didelphimorphia; family Didelphidae; genus Monodelphis; species Monodelphis domestica. The sequence goes on along the minus strand of NC_077232.1, from coordinate 46,399,565 downwards.
CCAGTTCTCCCTGCCTTCAAGGCTGGCCCTGCATCCTCTACTGTGAGGAGCTGCCTATGAAAGCAAGTCCTTTTATCCTGTATGGATGAGGAAACTGTTACTCAGGAATGTTGTATCATGTTCAGTGACATAGTTCTGGAGCCTGAACCTGAACCCAGCTACTCCCAGCTCTAAATCATTCCACAGGAGATAAAAGAGCTAATAATTGAAAGCAGGTTTCCTGGACTGAATCATTACCAAGCCCAGCTCTGTGGCCTTTTCTGCACTAGCCCACACTTCATTAACTCAACCTCCTACACCTCTCCCCTCCTCACTCCCACCCCCATCCCCAAGAGGTTCAAGGCCAGGCTGGAAGACAGGGTTCGGACAGGAAAAAGGAGAGAGGAACCCTAATACAAGCCTCTAGTTTAGCAGCTTTGGGCTTTGACTCCAAAAACCCTCTGGGGCAGCCACCCAGGATTATTTTTAACCCTTACCTTCTGTCTTAGAATTGACACTAAGTACTGGTTGCAAGGCAGAATAGTGGTAAGGGATAGCCCTGTCCAGCTAGGACCTGTCTGAGGTCAAATTTGAACCCAGGACCTCCCATCTCCAGGACTGGCTCCCACTCCACTGAGTCACCTAACTGCCTCCAGCCACCCACTTTGAATATTCAGCAGGGGAAAAAATTCCACTTCAATCTCTAAAATGTCCTCGGTAGTCTCCATCTAGCTTTGTAGATCAAGCTGACAACAGTCATGGGAGATAAAGGATGGGAGATAAAAGGAGACAAGGAGAGAGAATGAGATAGGAAGAGACTAGGGGGAGGGAGAGACAGAGAGAAAGAGAGAGAGACAAGAAGAGAGAATGAGAGAGGAAGAGACTCAAAGAAAGGGAGAAAAGGATGAGAAAATGGAAGGGGGAACCCTTGGACCTGGGGTGGAATCTCTTGGTGCACTCTGAGATGCTTAATGAATCACTTGAACCCTCTGGGCTTGTCTCCTTTATCTGTTAAACAAGAGATTCCAGACTAGATGATCCCTAAGGACCTCTGCTAGCTCTGAATCAGGGGTCCTTAACCTTTGTGTGTGTGTGTGTGTGTTATTATTAAATACATGAAATAATATACAGGAGACAGCTAGGTAGCACAGTGGACCTGGAGTCAGGAGATCCAGGTTCAAATATGACTTCAGATCCATCCTGAGCAAATCACTTGACCATGTTTACTTAGCCCTTGCCCTTCTGTATTAGATTTGGTACTGGCAGAAAGTAATAGTTAAGAAATAAATATAGAATATATAAAATGGATATATCATATATTAAACAAATATTTTATATATAATACAATATATTAGTTATCAATTATACAACTATAAATTGCACATTATATAATTACATAAATATTTGATAAATAATATACCATTATATATTATATAATTAGATCAATATAATAATTAGTGGAATTTAGAACTGGTATATTATGTAATCATTAATATTTAATTAATAAAATATGTGGTATAAGGGATATATTATACAATGTATCAATATTTATTGTATTAGTGTATCACTAATAAATAATATAAAATCACAAATTATCTATTATATACTTATATCAATGCAATATTTGATTAATAATATAAAATTATAAATTGTATAATATATCAATGTAACCTGATTGACAGCATACAATTATAAATTGTCTATTATATGATTATAACAATATGGTCCATAATTAATAACATAAAATGATAAATTATCTATCATATGATATATCAATGATACTCAATAACAAAATTATAAATTGTGTTATATGATTACATCACTATAATACTTGATTAATAACATAAAACTATCAATTGTCTATTATATCATTATATTAATCTTAGAATTAATATGATATAAATGGGATTGAAAGGGAAGCACATTATATTAAGATACCGTTATCAAAATTAAAAGCAAACAAGCCAAAACAAGTTGAGAGGCATCAAGTTAAGAATCTCTGCCTTCCATCCCATGAAATACTTTAGGGATTGAATACTGAGATCCTCAAATAACCTGACATTCACAGGGTTCAGATCCGGAAGGTGCCTTAGACCTGATCTCTCCCAACCCCTCATTTTACAGATGAGGAAACTGAGGCCCAAAGATCCCAAAAGACCGACTCTCGGTCACCCAGGCGGTGATCTGCCATTGGAGCCCCGGTCTTCAGATTTCAAAAGGCAGGACCAAATCTCATTGTCCTAAGTCCCTTTGAATCACAAATGTTCAATTAAAGGAACCCTCCGAGGTGAAAACCTCCAGACGCCTGGGGGTGCTGGGGAGAGGAGTCCCCAAGGGTTAAGCTGATTTGTCAGGCGAGACTTCTAAGGCCCCTCTCCCCCTTTTCAGGGGGAGACCCTACCTAGGCAGCTCTATGTCTAATACCAGGCGGGCTCGCGAGTTTTTCTGTACCACTGAACTCGGAGTGACCCGCCTAGACAATAATTGCTTTAACGTAGGGGTTAGGCTACCGCAACAAAGGGGTCTCAAAAGAAGCCTCGGCTTAAAACGCATTTGAACCTGGGGGGGGGGCGGGATTTAAGCAGGTAAAGACGATTTCTCTCCAGCCCTGGCCCCTTGATTAATCACCCAATCTGTGGCGCTGGGGGAAAAGACAGTTTTCAAAAGGAGGGGCTGGGAAGGGGGCCTTAAAATGCCTCCCCCTCCACTTTCTGCCCTGGCAAGAAGCCAGACCCTCTTAAGTGATTTGTTCTTAAAGGGGACAGACCTTCCTTAAATGGCCTCACTCGGGAAAAGAAGCCAATAAAGACGGGAAAACACTTTTTAAAAAAATGTATTTTTTTCCCCTCAGATTTAAAGGCTGGCGATATCGTCGCCTTCGAGTCAGGCACAAAGAGCAGGATTCTAAATAAACATGGAAGCCGGAAAGCACGCGGGCTGTCCCCCCCTCCCCCCTCCCCATGCTCTAGTTTCTGGGAGGGGAAATTCACGAGGCTGCCTCTCTTTGCCCTTACTGGATTGATAATAGCCCTTGGTAGATAAACACTTTGTAACATCTCAGCTGGTTTCTTTCTAGTCTGGACCAAATCCCATGAGAGGATGCCCGGGGACCGGCATCTTGATGCCATGGATGCAGCCTGGCCCCTCGCCTCCCTCATGGGGGCTTTAGTAAAAAGGAGTGTGCCTGGGGCTACTTTATCCAACCTCACGGAGCAGCCCCAAGCCTAGCTGGCGTCACTTTCATTCTGGAACTAACCAGACTTCCCTTTTCACCTGTATATTTATTTTTGGCTTATTTCTTTTACAAGTTCATCGGGAGCCTTAAAAGCAAGGACAGCCCTTAGGCGGAATGGGGGAAGTGGGCAAGAGTTTGTTTTTAGAGGTTGCTCTCACCTTTGGGTTGGTGCCTTGTGCCATCTGCTTAGCTAGCATTCATTTGATCATCAGCCTTGTCCCTGGCATGGTCAGCAGGCGACAGTGCCAAGAATATGAGATTTGGTGTCAAAGATCCTCGGTTCAAATTCTGATCTGGGACCTTAGACAAGTCAATTAACCTTCATTTTCTTCATATGAAATGAAGGGGCTCCGAGGTCCCTTTCAGTTCATAAAGACAAAGAAGATTCATTCTCCTCTGTAGGCATGAACTGCCTGATCTTGGGGTTCGGAAGGTCCACTCAGAAGTGGATACATCTTTAAAACATTAAAAAAAAAATAAGCTGGGGGCAGCTAGGTGGCTCATTGGATTGAGAACCAGACTTAGAGCCCTGAGGTCTGAGGTTCAAGTCTGGTCTCAGATACTTTGGGGCAAGTCACTTAATTCCCCTTGTCTAGCCTTTACCGCCCTTCTACCTTGGAATGGATACCCAGTATTGATTCTAAGATGGAAGGTGAGACTTTTTTTTTTTAATGAACTCATGTTTAAAACAAAACAAAACACCTGCAGCTTCCCAATGGAGATGCTGTTCCCATGGCAGAGATGTGAGCATACCCAGATTATTTATACAGTCTGAACAGAAGGCTTGGAAAAAACTGGTTCACTGTTAATAAGCTAAGAATGCAGTGTCACATTGCCTATATGAAGATAAATAATTAAAAATTATACATCTTTAATTTAATATAACTTACCCTCATTAATTAAATGTCAATTAATTGCTTGTCTTTCCCAAGAACCGGTCTTTGTAATCAATCTTTTTTTTCCCCCAAATGTGTACACACACACACACACACACACACACACACACTCACTGCTATCACTTCCAAGATTTACAAGCACTGGTCTCCATGACTTAAACTGTCCTCTTCCTTTAAAATACTGAACTGTCGCTTGGCAAATAATATTCATAAATTTCATGCTCTTTGACCTACAGAGTTCTTAGCTCTTGAATGTGCAGGAGTGCTTAGAGAAAAAAAAAATCCCACATGCTAGGGAGCTGAAAGGGACCCCAGGGGTCACCTGATCCACCCCATACCAGAATTGTGAATCCCCTCTAGGACCTCTCTGACAAGTAGCCTCTGCTTGAAGTCCGCCAGTGAGAGGGAACTTGATCCCCACAGAGGCAGCCCATTCCACTTTTAAAGAGCTCAGAGAGTTTGGATCATTTTTGTTATTTTAAGGTTGGTGTCAACCTTTTTCACATGTAACGTTTATAAAAACCTGAGATCTAGGGATGTCTCTGAGTCCATTAGGAAGAAGGGGCAGCAGCTAGGAGGCAGGACTAGAGACTGGGTTCAAATCTGGTCTCAGATACTTCTTAGTTGTGTGATGCCTAGCCCTTATTGCTCTTCTGCCTTGGAACCGCTGTACAGAATTGATTCAAAGAAGGAAGGAATGGGTTAAAAAAAAAGTCTAGGAATGCCCAAAGTGATGGTTCAAATCCTCCCTCAAATGACTGTGTGTCTCTGGCCAAGTCATTCACTCTTCTTCCTAATCTGCAGAATCTTAAAAGTTGGGGAGGTCAGACTAGGGTACCTCTAAGGTCCCTTCCAGCTCAGCGTCCACAATCCCAGGACAAATGTTTGGGAAAGTTGGCTTTTCACTGACCCTCCTGCCCAGTCTTTGTGTGGGGATTTGTACAGGGCATTCATCATCCTAGGATTCTTAGGATCCATGCCTTCCTCCCTCGCCCCACATTTCTAAAAACTTCACGGGCACTCACCGAGTGGACACAGATAAATATTTGGTAACCAAGACTCTCTTCTACCTTTCTAGTCTCCTGTGAAAATATTTGTTATCAAAGGCATTCTTTGAGGAGTAACCAATAAGTTCCCTTTAGATGGTTTTGTGGAAGGAACTTGAGCTGAAACAGCCTTTAAATAATCCACATTCTATGCTTTCCAAAGCCCCCTGATGGCCACAGATGCCACCAGCCCCATTCTAGCTCTCATAACAAGCTGTGTGTTATTCTTTTTCCTTTTCTCTCAAAAATTTCCCCCTCTGGCTGGTTCAGTTCTGCACACTCTCTGCCTGTAGGTATTTCTCATTTACATGGAGGCTCTAAATTTAGGCTTTGCAAAGCAGGTCTGAAATGTGTTCCTCTCTCCCTGCATCTGGTCAGACTCCCTGAGCCAGGAGGAAGAGCCAGGAAACAGAGTAAGTTCATGGGGGAAAACCCCAAGTTCAAGGCCAAGTCCAGTCACAGTTTCCACACAGATGGTCACCTCTGCCCTTCTTCCTTTGCCAACGTTTTGATCTGAGCATCCAGAATAGAATTTTCTACCAGCTCAACCATCAACAGCTGCCTTTGTACCATCAGACTTTGACTTCCTAAGCTCTAAAATAGGTATGAAATTTGTTGTTGTTGTTGAGTTGTTTTTTCAGTCATGTTTGACTCTTGGTAACCCCCTTTGGGGTTTTCTTGGAGTGGCTGACCATTTCCTTCTCCAGCTCATTTGACAGAGGAGGAAACTGAGGCAAAAAAAGGGTTAAGTGACTTGCTCAGGGTCACACACCTACTACATGTCAGTGACTGAATTTGAACTCAGGAAGAGGAGTCTTCCTGATTCCAGGCTGGGCACCCTAGCCACTGTGCCACCTAGATAGTACCTACCTTATCTCCCTCATTGAACAAATAAGAAAACACATGCTAAGTTAGCATTTTGACAAAAAATCATAGTTTTATTGTTGTTATTGTTTTTTTTTAAACCCTTACCTTTTGTCTTAAAATTGACAATATATATTGGTTCCAAGGTAGAAGAGCAGAAAGGGCTAATCAATCAGCATTAAGTGAGTTGTCCACAGTCACACAGCTAAGAATTGTCTGAGGTCAGACTTGAACCCAGGACCTCTCCTCTCTCAGCCTGGCTCTCAATCCACTGACCCACATAGCTGCACACCATGACTTTGTTTTAATCCCTATCTTCACCCCCCACCACCACCATTATCTCACTTCCCAGAACTTCATGTAGACTCACAATCCTAGAATGGTGTTCAAGCTTCTCTAACATCCAAATGGAAAGTAAAAAGTCAATGACAATGACAGCTGGCAGGAGAAATATGAGATTCTAGTTTGATCAATTCATTCATTGGACTGTAGATTTCAAACTAGAAAGTACAGTAGAGCCTAACTCTCATTATATTAAAATGTATTTTAATAAACCATATCTATTAAATATAGAACTATATTCATTAAATATAGGAATATAATCTAATAACTACATGTATTAAATATATAAATACAATCCAATAACTATATTAAATATATGAATACAATCTAATAACTATATTTATTAAATATATGAATATACTCTAACTACATTTATTAAATATATAAATATAATTTAACAACTACATTCATTAAATATATAAATATAATCTAATAACTATAGTCATTAATTATATGAATATACTCTAATAACTACATTCATTAAATATATTAATATAATCTAATATTGATATCTATTAAATATATAAATATAATCTAATAACTATGTTAAATATAAGAATATAATTTAATAACTATATTAAATATACAAACATAATCTAACAACTATACTTATTAAATATATGAATATACTATAACTACATTTATTAAATATATAAATATACTCTAATAACTACATTAATTAAACATACGAATATAATCTAATAATGATATTTATTAAATATATAAATATAATCTAATAACTATATTAAATATATGAATATAATTTAATGACTATATTTATTAAATATATATACATACTCTAATAACTATATTTATTAAATATATAAATATATTATAATAACTACATTTATTAAATATACAAATATACTCTAATAACTACATTTATTAAATATATGAATATAATATAATAATGATATTTATTAAATATATAAATATAATCTAATAACTATATTAAATATATGACTATAATTTAATAACTATATTTATTAAATATACAAATATAACCTAATAACTACATTTTAAAATATATAAATATAATCTAGTAACTATATTGAATAAATATATGAATATAATCTAATAACTACATTCATTAAATATATAAATATAATTTAATAACTATATTTATTAAAAATTTTTAAACCTTTACCTTCCATCTTAGCATCAATACTATGTATTGGTTCCAAGGCAAAAGAGCGCCTCATTTTATTTTTATTTACTCAGAGATATATTTATTTTCCCATTTGCATATAATAATTTTCAACATCTGTTTTTTGAAATTATCAGGTCCAAATGGTCTCCCTTCCTCCCTTCCCACGTCCTTTCAGAGATGGTAGGCAACTCGATCTATTACCGGTTACTCATTTGGCATCTCCCTCATTTTAAAGATGAAACTGAGGCACAGAGTGATTAAAGCACTGGTCGGGGGCACCACTGCAGTGCTGTGGTCCACAGGGCCACAAAGAGTCAGACTTGTCTGCGCAACAACAATTCAGTTCTCCATCCTTGAACAAAGTTTCCACTTAGGTTTTCATCTCAGCTCTAGCATTTACTGGCTGCCCCATTCTTGGATGAGTCCTAACTTGTTTGGGTCTTCTTTCCCACCTCTGTAAAAGGACAGGGTTGTTGGACAAGATAATCTCCAGACTCTAACATTCAAAAATCACTTTCTTCCTACTGCCCTACCAACAAGAAAAATAAGGAATATATCAGATATTCTTTGGGGTCCAGCAAGGTCCATTTGCACTCAGGGATGCAAAATGGGATATGAGTGACCTGAAAGATTTAAGAAACTCCCTGAAGGAAAACAGTTTCTCTTCTTTCTAGAGGAGCCCCAAACTCATTCTGGTTGGTTCTAAATGATGTTTTTATTCAGAAGGGCCAGAAAGTATGTGATAAGTGTAAGGACGATCACATGTCTCATAAAGACCTAATTGTTTGTGAAGGATGCCCCACCAGTGACACGTACACGGCTGATGTATCGTTCTGTAACAATTTCATTAAAACATCAAACCATACACGAAAGCATAATGTGACAAAGTAGAGATTGTCTTCTCCGACCTTGGCGGAATCTGGAAACATTTTTTAAAAGAGGGAATATTTTTTCTAAAAAAAAAAAAATCCCACAAATTTATGAAGAGCTTATTGCTCTGCCTTGTAAATTCTGGTACAAAAATTACAAGAGGGTCATTTTCTCATTAAGATCATTGTTAATTCTTCATTCTCTATCCAATTTTCTCCATGTCCCAGACAAACCACTTACTCTAATTTATTAGCATCAGAATTGCTGAATTACAAAAGGTAAAAAAAAGAGAGAGTCCACTGTTCCCTATTCCACGACAAAATTAGTCTCACATTGGAATCCTTCACTCAAGGCGTCACCTCTTCCCATCCCTGAAATTGGTATTTTATCAAATCCTTGGCCTTTGCAATGCTGGCAGGCATTACCCAGAGTGGAATGTAATGTACTGTTTCGTGTCTTTTCAAAAGTCATTTTGCATTCATCTTTAGAATTATTTTATCATTTTATGAACAGTTTAACATATTTGCTCATGTGTAAATGGACAATGGGTGCAGATTAGGGAGGCTTCATTTGCGCTGAGGATCTCCAATACTATCTCAGGGAAAAGAAAAAAAAAAGCCTTGCTTGAGTTACCAGCTGAAAGATTAGAAGCCGTATATAGGAAATGATGGTCATCATCTCTAACCTTTCAAATATTGCTCTTATTCATCAATAATGGCAAACAATAGAAATAACCTGGCCTGAGAAATACGGTGAAAACAGTCCTGTCTAACTTTAGCACATGTACCATAGAAACAGAGAATATTTATAAAAAAGAAATATAGAATAAAAATTTTATTTTTTTTATTTTAAATCTTGTATTTATTCAGTTGTTTCAGTCATGACCAACTCTCTGGGAGTTTTCTTGGCAGAGATACTAGAATGGTTTCCTATTTCCTTCTCCAGCTCATTTTACAAATGAGGAAACTGAGGCAAACAGGGTTAAATGACTTGTCCAGGGTCACACAGCTAAGATATTGGAGAGGTTTGCCATTTCCTTCTCCAGCTCATTTTACAGATGAGGAAACCGAGGAAAATATGGTTAAGTATCTTGTCCAATGTCACACAGCAAATATATGTCAGAGGAAAGACTTGAATGCAGGTCTTCTTCATTCCAAGTTCATCTTTTTATACACTATTCCATGCTTTCTTGCCTAGTTTTCTATATATTCCCTATAAGATTTAGAACCAAGCTCATCTTTCCCAAATGTGGTCACTTCCAATGTCCTCTTTTTGATTATCATTTTTGATACAGTAGCATTTAACTCCCAAGCACTATCCTGTACTTTCTTGCCTATTTTGCAATATATTATCTATAAGATTTAGTGTTTTCTTGTCTATTTTGCTATATATTCCCTATAAGATTTAGAACCAAGCTCATCTTTCCCAAATGTGGTCACTTCCAATGTCCTTTTTTGATTATAATTTTTGAATCAGTAGAATTTAACTCCCAAGCACTATCTTGTGCTTTCTTGCCTATTTTGCTATATATTATCTATAAGATTTAGTGCTTTCTTGCCTATTTTGCTATATATTCCCTATAAGATTTAGAACCAAGCTCATCTTTCCCAAATGTGGTCACTTCCAATGTCCTTTTTTGATTCTCATTTTTGAATCAGTAGAATTTAACTCCTAAGCACTATCCTGTGCTTTCTTGCCTATTTTGCTATATATTATCCATAAGATTTAGAACCAAGCTCATCTTTCCCAAATGTGGTCACTTCCAATGTCCTTCCTTTTTTGGTTACCATTTTTGATACAGTAGAATTTAACTCCCAAGCACTATCCTGTGCTTTCTTGCCCATTTTGCTATATATTATCTATAAGATTTAGAACCAAGCTCATCTTTCCCAAATGTGGTCACTTCCAATGTCCTTCCTTTTTTGGTTACCATTTTTGATACAGTAAAATTTAACTCCCAAGCACTATCCTGTGCTTTCTTGCCTATTTTGCTATATATTATCCATAAGATTTAGAACCAAGCTCATCTTTCCCAAATGTGGTCACTTCCAACGTCCTTCCTTTTTTGGTTACCATTTTTGATACAGTAGAATTTAACTCCCAAGCACTATCCTGTGCTTTCTTGCCTATTTTGCTATATATTCCCTATAAGATTTAGAACCAAGCTCATCTTTCCCAAACGTGGTCTCTTCCAATGTCCTTTTTTGATTCTCATTTTTGAATCAGTAGAATTTAACTCCCAAGCACTATCCTGTGCTTTCTTGCCTATTTTGCTATATATTATCTATAAGATTTAGAACCAAGCTCATCTTTCCCAAACATGGTCACTTCCAATGTCCTTCCTTTTTTGGTTACCATTTTTGATACAGTAGAATTAAACTCCCAAGCACTATCCTGTGCTTTCTTGCCTATTTTGCTATATATTATCCACAAGATTTAGAACCAAACTCATCTTTCCCAAACATGGTCACTTCCAATGTCCTTCCTTTTTTGGTTACCATTTTTTGATACAGTAGAATTAAACTCCCAAGCACTATCCTGTGCTTTCTTGCCCATTTTGCTATATATTATCCATAAGATTTAGAACCAAGCTCATCTTTCCCAAATGTGGTCACTTCCAATGTCCTTCCTTTTTTTGGTTACCATTTTTGATACAGTAGAATTTAACTCTTGAAGACAATGGATGTTTTTCATTTTGTTTTGTCTTCCCAATGCCTACCACACACAACAGACAATTAACAAATATTTGCTAAATTGAACTGAATCAATTTCGGAAGGTACAGGACACCATTTTTCAGCTAGTCAATGGGTAAATATACATTGGCACCATTGAATCTTGCCTGATATGTTACTATGTACTTGTACATATTCATAAGAACCCTATGAGGTAGGTAGGTAAGAGTTGATGTTATTACTTATGTGGAAATTTGTTATTAAAATAAAAAAGTTAGAAACTAAAAATTAAATAAGAATAAATAAATAGTTAATTGGCAAAAAAGAACTGGTATTATGAATCCTATTTGACAGATAAGTTAACCAAAGCTAATAAAGATGAATTTTTATTCATGGCTGGGCAGCTGGGTAGCACAGTAGATAGAGCACCAGACCTGGAGTTGGGAGTTCAAATCTGGCCTCAGATCTTCCTAGGTGTGTAACCCTGGACAAGTTGTAGCCCCTATTTCCTAGTCTTTGCTGTTCTTCTATCTTGGAATTGACACCAAAATAGAAGGAAAGGGTTTTAAAAAATATAATCCTTAGCCTGAAAATGTTCATGGTTTAGAGATAAGAACATAATAGGACTTGGGTCAGAATTGAGGTTCACCTACATCTCCTTTGTAGGGATTACCTTAGGTAAGTGGTGGTATAGTACATTGAGCTATGGACCTGGAACAGAAAGGTCTATTGTCAAATACTAATTTTATGTGACCCTGGGTAAGTCACTTAACCTTAGTTTCTTCAACTGTAAAATGGAGATAATGACATCATCTATCACACAGGGTTGTTCAAATGAAGATAATATTTATAAAATACATATCGTATTTCTTGCTCTTAATGGATGATGTATAGGCTGGAGAGGGAGAATGAATTTAGAATTCAAAATTTTTAAAAAATGAATGTTAAAATAAATCACAATTATTTTTTAAAATATAAAGCACTTTACACAGTGCTGGGCACATGGCTGGCATTATATAAATGCTTATTTGCTTCTCTCATTATTCCTGTGGTCTGCCTTTGGGCAAGTTACTTTAATTTTCTTGGCCTCTGTTTGGTCATCTGTAATGTGAGGAGGCCGGACCAAATGACCTTTCCAACTTCAAATGCTATGATCTGAAGCAATTTGTTTGTCAGATACAGTATGCTAGACTTGAATTTAGGCCTTTTGACATCAAATCTGGCTTTCACAATATTGTTTCACTTCTAAAATAAATTGTATTAGAGCTACAGACAAAACTTTTCTTACATTTTTTAATTTAATTTAATTTTTTTCAGACAAAACTTTCATTTAAGGAAAGAGTCAAAGATAAAAGGATGATTTCTTAACAGAACATCAAAAGGAAGATGTCATACTTATTTAAAAAAAATTTGCTTCTACCCCAAATGTATAGGGATTGTCCAGAATTTAAGGAACTCTTTACCACTGGTCATTGGAGCACTGGAGAAGAAGAGTGCAGTAGATAGGACAATGACAGGGTGTCAGAAAGGGCTAATTTAGAATCCCGGCTCTGTTGCTAAATTGTATGACCTCCACCCTTCACCTCAGAGTCTTAGTACTGAAATCCCAGAGAGAGGAAGAGAGTTTTTCAAAAAACAAACAAACAAACAAACAAACAAAACAAAGACTTTGTGCAGCTTTTCATAATCACTTATTCTCTCCTGGGGCTAGAATAGGACATCAAGATGGCGACCTTCCAAATGCTTGGAACAAGCATTTATTAAACACCAACTATGTAGCATTGTGCAAATTAGCTCATTTGGTGGAAGGATTTGACTCTTTGGTATGTTTGGAATGGAGGATGAAATGTTGATTGTATGAGTAAGAAAATAAATGAGCCTTTGGGAGTATACATGGAGCAATTATTAAGATTATAAGGATAGAAGCAATCACTTATTTACCACCTACTATGTGCCAGCCCATGAACTAAGCCAAATATTGTCTCATTTGTTTGTCACACAACCCTGAGAAGTAGGCACTATTATTATATCCATTTTACAGTTGAAGAAACTAAGGAAGGCAGAGGTTTGGTGTCTTGCCCAGTCACACAGCTAGGGAGTGTCTGAAGCCAGATTTGAACTCAGGAAGAGGAGTCTCCCTGATTCCAGGCTTGGTATTATGTCCTCTGCACCACCTAGATCCCCTCTATTAAATGATCCTAATATAATTAGATATTATTATTAAATTAATGAGATGAAAGGAGAAAATATATCAGAAAGGGGTGAGGCAGAGCTATGTGTTATTTGACAAGGAAAGTCATCAACATCATACATATATAAACCAAATTGAATTGCTTGTCAACTCCCAGAGGGGAGAGAGAAGAAGGGAGGGAGACAACATGAATCATATAATTTTGGAAAACTTCTGTGGAAATTTGTTATTAAAATAAATAAAGACATAAAAAAGTTTTTTAATGTAAAAAAGAAAGAGAGTCATCACCAACCCATGAAGGCTTGATGTGGGAGGTAGCATGTGAATTGGGCTTTGAAGAATGGATTCAGATTCTAAAGGCAAAGAAAGGTGAGGGAGAGACTGTCTCAAAGAAATGTGGCTCCTTCCCTCAATTCCGGTGTACTGTTGGCTGAGCACTTGGGGGATGGACATTTTAATATTAACCAAAAATGATCTAAATGTTTTGGAGAACAATGAAAGTGGTCTCTGCTCAATAACTTACTGGGAAGAGCATAGCCCCAAAAAGCAGCTTAAATGCTAATCGCTGGTCTATGGCTGCTAATTCAATGATAACAAAATTGCACATTCTAGTTTCCCCTGGTGAGGTTTACCGTTCACTAGATTTCTGGGCACATACACACACAATCATATACATGTGTATAAATGAACACATAGACATTCACAAGATTTGAGCCACAGGTTTCCCAATTCTTTTTTCTCACCAAATAAAACTATATTGTAGGATTCTTTTGGTTATTATTATTATATAGCATTAAAAATTGGCTATTATTACTGTTGTTATATAATATTATTATAACATAGGGTTATATATTTGGTTATTATAATTCTATAAGATTATGATCCTATATTATAGGATTATTTAAGATATTATTGTATAGGATTAAATATTTGTTATTATATATTGTTATAATTTATAATTATACATTATTATTACATATGGTTATTATTATAATTATATAGGATTATAATCCTATATTGTATGATTATTTCAGTTATTATATAGGATTAAATATTGGTTATTATTATATATTGTTATAATATATAATTATATATGGTTATATATATTTAGTTATTATAATTATATAGGCTTATAACCCTATATTGTAGGATTATTTGTTCTTATTATATAGGATTAAATATTGGTCATTACTATATATTGTTATAATTTATAATTATATATTATATTGGGTTATTATAATTATGTAGGATTATAATCCCATATTATATGATTATTTCAGCTATTATTATATAGGATTAAATATTGGCTATTATTATATATTGTTATCATATATAATTACATATGGTTATATATCTATTTGGTTATTCTAATTCTATAGGATTATAATCCTATATTATATGGTTATTTCAGCTATTATATAGGATTAAATATTGGTCATTATTACATGTTATAATATATAATTACATATAACTATATATGTTTATATATTTGGTTATTATAATTATATAGGATTGTAATCCTATATTGTAGGATTATTTCAGTTATTATATAGTATTAAATATTGTTTATTATTATATGTCATTATTATATGTCATTATATGACATTATATGTCATGATATATAATAACATGTTATTATATATGGCTATATGTGTGGTTATTATTATAATTATAAAGGATTATAACCCTATATTGTAGAATTATTTCAGTGTCGATGATGAGAGGTAACATGATACTGTGGACAGCATTCTCAATCTGGAGTCCAAGGATCTGTGTTCAAACTCTGTCTCTGATACTCATTCCCTGTGTGATTTTGAGAAAAATCAATTCATTTCTTTGACACTTGACATCCTCAGGGCTGGGCTGGATGACCTCTAGGGTTTTTTTCTGCCTGACTCTGTGGTCCTATGACCTTCTCAAGGTAACAAATGGAGGTCTTCAAAGAAAAATAAACTATGAGTTTATACAATCATTGAATGAGTAAGAAAATATTAGTAGGCGATTTCCAGAGCTCCTTCCATTGAGTAAAGCATTGCTCTGAATCAAAGAAAGGAGGGTGAGAAGAGGAGAGACAAAGAGAGAGAGAGAGAGAGAGAGAGAGAGAGAGAGAGAGAGAGAGAGAGAGAGAGAAAGAAGAGAGAGAATGAGAGAGAGAATGAGAGAGAGAGAAAGAATGAGAGAGAGAGAAAGAAGAAAGTGAGAGAGAATGAGAGAGAGAAAGAGAGAGAGAATGAGAGAGAGAGAGAAGAGGGCTATGGTTTATGAGCAATAGGTCCAAAACTAGGGCATGGGTCCCAGAATTATTATAAAAAAGGCCAGTGAAAACATATGCCTGTGGGGCAGCTAGGTGGCTCAGTGGATAGAGACCTAGCCTTGCAGTCACGGGGACGTAGGCTCAAAACTGGTCTTGGATACTTCCAAGCTGTGTGACTCTGGGCAAGACACTTAATTTCAATTGCCTAGTCCTTACCACTCTTCTGCCTTGGAATTGATCATTGTATGTCTTCTAAGACAGAAGGTAAGGTAAGGGTTTAAAAAAGAAAAAGGAAATATATGCAAATGATGCTGCCATTTTGACTTTTACTTATCTACCAGATAGAAGGTGAATTATTTTATTTATTTATTTTTAAGTTGTTTGTAGAGGCAGATTCAATGACTACAATACTGATTCATTTTACAAGCATTTGTGTGTATAGACTACTAGTTTACATAGACTAGTCCATAGAGTGTACATAAAGCCCAAGATATTTACTAGCTGTGTGATCCTGAACAAGTCACTGAATCGCTGTCTCTTACTTGAAAAATGGGGATAAAAATGCCCAAAGTATCTGTCTCACAGGAAGCTGAAATGAGACTCAAATAAGTTAACAGACAAGGAGCCGTTTTACAAACTTTGAACATCATGAGCATCACTTCCACCATCACATGGGTAAAGGACTGTGAAATATTTGCCTCTAAAAAGGGGTTTACCCCAGGTTAAATTGCTTGTTAGCTCCAGGATGGGGGAGGGAAGAAAGGAGGGAGACAATATGGATCATATAACTTCAGAAAATTTATGTGGAAATTTGTTATTAAGATACTTTTTAAAAAGGGTTTACAAGTTGAAAAAAAAAACTGGAAATTAGGGGCAGCTATAAGGCTAAGTGGATAGAGAGCCAAATCTAGAGATGGGAGGTCCTGGGTTCAAATCTGGCCTCAGACATTTCCTAGCTGTGTGACCCTGGGCAAGTCACTTGACCCCCCATTGCCTAACCCTTAACTGCTCTTTTGTCTTGGGACTAATACACCATGTTGATTCTAAAAGGGAAGATAAGGGATTAATTTTTTTTTAAATGGAAACCAATGGATCATAAAGTTTCATGAAGTCTGTGAAGACAATCTGAGCTCCTTCAACACCTGAGGGCAAGGGAAGTGCCTTGTTAGTGGACAGAAAGCTGGAACCAAGAATTGAGTTCAAGTCTCACCTCTAACAAGCACCGACTGTGTGATTAAGCAATTTATTTAATCTCTCAGTGCTTCTCTGGGCTATTTTCTAAGATTCTAAGATTCAGAGAAGGTGATCTGTACTGGGAGAGGAAGTTTCCTCACAGAAATTCCCAATGCCTATCCCCATACACATCAATGGCTAGTGAAATGTATTGCATGTAGTAGGTGTATTATAAATGTTTGGCCAAGAGACAATGAATGGATGAATGAATGAATGAATGAATGAATGAATGAATGAATGAATGAAATAATGTTCATGGGGAAGAGGAGGCTAACTTCAGCCTCACTGAGAAGAGCTTTGTCTTTCATTGTTCATTTGGTACAAATGGGGTACCTAGTTCTGCTAGGCATGTACCCAGAGAATCAATCATGCGATCTCAGAATCAAGTTTGCTAAACGGGCTAGAACATTATGCAACAATGAGCCCAAAGTCCCATTTTCAGTCTGATGGTGGGGCTGGTGATTTCTCTCTGTTCCATTCAAGGTAAGAGTCCTTCATCTTGAGGAATCGTTCCACCCAGAGGAACTGGGCAAAGGAGGATGGGCAAATCCCTAGGATCCATCCCTTCTTCTAGAATGACTCAAGTAAATGTTTGTGCCACCAAGGGCGGATCGGGGTCTTCAAAAGCATGGGGCCACGGCATTTTTCAAGGAGTAGGGTGGGGTAGGATAGCCCTCTCATTCCAATCTTACCATTACCTCCATGTGTGAGTACCTGATGCCAAGGATCTTCCTGATGCCAAGGACCTTCACAGATGCATAATAGCAATTTATTTGTAATTTACAATCTTAAGAGAGTTATCAGGAGGCACTGAAAGTTTAAGTAACATCATCATCATCATCATCACCATCATCATCATCATTAACATTTATGGCACTTTGTGCCAGGCACAGTGCTAAGTGCTTTACAATTTATTATCAAATTTGATCTTCATAACATCCCTGAGAAGTAGGTGCTATTTATTATCCCCATTTTACAGTATAAAAAACAGAGGCAGACAAAGGTTAAGTGACTTGTCCAGGGTCATATAAAGAGTGAGTATCTAAGGCTGGATTTGAACCAATATCTTCCTGACCCTAAGCCCAGTACTCTATCCCTTGTACCACAAAGCAGTCCCCTATGACTAGCCCTTAGTCATGCAGCTAATAGAAGTCAGAGGCAGCACCTGAGCTCAAGTCTTCATGTCTCTTTTTAAAAACATTACCAATACCTTCTGTCTTAGAATTGAGACTAAATATTGATTCCAAGGCAGAAGAGTAGTAAGGGCTAGGCTAGGCAAATAAGGTTAAGTGACTTGCCCAGGGTCACAAAGCTAGGAAGCATCTGAGGTCAGATTTTTTTTAATTTGAAATTTTTAAATTTAATTAATTGATCTAAAATACTTTTCCATGGTTACATGATTCATATTCTTTCCCTCTTCTCCTCCCAACCCCTTCCCATAGCCAACGAGCTGTTCCACTGGGTTTTACATGTGTCATTGATCAAGACCAATTTCCATATTATTAATATTTGCATTAGGGTGATCCTTTGGAGTCTGAGGTCAAATTTGAACTCAGATCCTCCTGACTTCAGTCACCTGCTCTATTCATTGTGCTACCTAGCTACCCTGTCTTCACATCTTTGAGACTGGTCCTCTTGCTTTACCTAATAAATAATGATGTGCATAGAATAGGCATTTAATAAGGTACCAACAGAATGAATGGATAACCCTGCATTCACCATGTTACCACATCCCAACTTCACTCTGCCTACTGGGAAATAATCTGGATGCTCCATTAACAATGAAGAAAGATCCATTTGATGGGTAATAATTCTGACCCGTGTTTGTAAGCTACTATGAGAGGAAGCACAGAAGGTCAAACAAACGACTTGCCGTCTCGTACACCTCTACATACAATTCCCTTTAGGTCAGAATTACAGATTTAGAAAGCTAGGGAGACCATAGATCTCGACGAAATTGTTTTTAAGGTTGGCCCAAAGTGATGGGGATGAAAGGGTTCTTTAAATAGCCTGGAGAGTGCTGAGCAGTAAAAAGCAGTAGGTGATGTCCTCAGCATCGCAGCCAAGCTCGTCCCTGCAAACACCACCACCCCAGCCTCCATGGCATGAATATAAATATTCATATCTGTAAATACGATACTGCTGAATCCACAACCGGAGCTGGAGTCCTGGGCATATTGTCCCCAAGCTTCAGATACATAATTCATTCCCCCGGAGAAGTCGGCTTTCAGAGCAATGCATTTTCCCCAAGCAATCTCTCAAGTGCCCCTGCGTTGGAAAAGCCCATCGCGGAGGAGTCGTAATGACTGTTGAGACAAGTCCAGCTAGCACTCCGCAGCCAACGGAAAGCCGGCAAACTCTAAATCACTGGGGCAACAAGCCTGTTCACCTGCCCTTGTTGTTCAAGCATGGCCTGACATCAGGGAACTAAATCCATCAATGCATAGTTTAGGAAAGACATTTATCACGAGAGAGCCTGAAGTCATACTTACTGGTCTGAGAAATTCAAGTGTCGATAGAAATTTTAATGCAGAACCATCCCTTTTTTAATCCCCCACCCACCCAAAAGGTATTGCTTAGTAGGAATTTTGGACCATAGATTTGGGAATCTGGATGGACCCTTAGAGACTCTCTAGTTCAGCCTCTTAATTTTAGGGATAAAGAGTCTGAGTAACTAGATAGAGTAAATGGCTTGTCCATGGTTTCACAGGGAATAAAAATGGTGAAGGGAGTATTCAAATATGGGTCCATTGATTCCCAGGTCAGCGTTCTTACTATGGTACCACATTGCTTTAGAGTTGGAGGTCCCAAGTTTGAATTATCTGCCATCTTTTCCACCAATGAGATCATGGGCAAGTCATTTCCCCGCTTAGGTCATCAATTTCTTCATAGATAGAATTAGATTATTAGTTGGCTATGGAGTCAGAAAATTAATTGGATTAGATGACTTTTAAGTTACAAAACGACCTATCTAGACTTAGTACATGATTCCTTTATTTTTAAACCCTTACCTTCCAACTTTGAATCACTACTGTGTATTGTTTCCAAGTCTGAAGTGTGGTAAGGGCTAGGCAAGGGGGGTTAAGTGACTTGCCCAGGGTCACATAGCTGGGAAGTATCTGAGGCCAGAATTGAACCTATGATCCATGATCTTATGCTACCATTTGATATTCCCCAGACATACCACCACCAACTAGACATCATATCTTAGACCAGGAACCTTGTAGATGATCAAGGCCAAGTCTGATATTTTTGTTGTGGTTCAGTCATTTCAATGATATCTAACTCTTTGTGACTCCCATTGGGATTTTCTTAGCAGAGATACTGGAGTGGGTTGCCATTTCCTTCTCCAGCTCATTCTACAGGTGAGGCAAACAGGGTGAAATGACTTACCCAGGGTCACACAGCTAGTAAGCATATGAACTCAGGAAGAATCATCTTCCTGACTCTAAGCTTGGCACTCTATCCACTGTACCCTCTAGCTGCCTGTTATTTTTCAGACAAGGAAACTGAGACCCAGAATTGTAATGACTTGTTCAAAGCTACATAGCTCATTGGTGTCCCAGGAAGGATGCTAACCCAAGTCTCCCAAGTACCTGTCCAGTGTTCTTTACAGTATACTTCATTAATTCCCTCTGCAGAGGGATGAATAGATTTCTTTTTTATTTTATTTTTAAGACAATATTTTTATTTATGATTCTTAGGTTCCATCTAATTTTTATCTTTTGCCTACTCACAAATCATGAATAAAGAAAAGCATAAAGTAGTGGTCAAGTTTCATAAGTCTCTAAACACTCTTTGCCATGTCAACGGATTTCTTTTTAAACCCTTTCCTTTGGTTTTGGAATCAATACTAGTATCTGTTCCAAGGTAGAAGAGCAGTAAGGGCTGGGCAATTGTGTTTAAGTGATTCGTCGAAGTTTGAACCCAGGTTCTCTTGACTCCAGCTCTGTCCCTCTAGCCCCTGACCCCTTAGCATCTATTTTAAACAAAAAAGAAAATACAAGAGACCAACTGATGAGTCTTCTGGAACAAGAAGATTCCATTCA
Organism: Monodelphis domestica; assembly: GCF_027887165.1. Lineage (NCBI taxonomy): Eukaryota > Metazoa > Chordata > Mammalia > Didelphimorphia > Didelphidae > Monodelphis > Monodelphis domestica. The sequence goes on along the minus strand of NC_077232.1, from coordinate 46,378,783 downwards.
TGGGAGGCAAAACCAACAATCTGTGCATCCTCCAGATGGCCAAAGTCTTCTCCTCAGGTCCTGACTTATTCTGGCTACTAAACCATTTCGAGAACAATGGAAGAAAGAAATGGGGAGCTTCCTAATTCTCCCAACCTTTTATCATTTTGGAACACCTAATATATGTCAGTGAGTTATTTGCTAGCTGTCTTTACCTTGCCAGTAGAGAGAGAAAAAAAGAATAATTTTAGAGCACTTAGCACGGTGCCTGGCACACAAGCATTACATAAATGCGTCTCTTATTATCATTATCATCATCATCATTAGATGCACGAATGAATGTCTTTTGACTTATCAATATTGCATATAATATGCATATACAATGAAATTTTTATCCTTGCTTCTGAAGAAAGTCATTTGCAGACATGATTTAAACCCACTTCTGTTACTGACTCTCATATGTACAAATGATCCGTGATTTAAATGGGGATGGGAGGAGAGGAATACTATTATAGGAACTCTTTTACCACTGCAGAGAAACCTATCTAGACTTAGTACATGATTCTTTTATTTTAACCCTCGCCTTCCATCTTTGAATCAATACTGTGTATTGGTTCCGAGGCAGAAGAGCGGTAAGGACTAGGTAATGGGGGTTAGGTGACTTGTCCAGGGTCACACAGCTAGGAAGTGTCTGAAGCCAGATTTGGACCCAGGACCTCCTGACCCCAGGTCTGGCTCTCCATTCATTTAGTCACCTACTTAAATACTTAATACTTATTTCTTAGGGAGCTTCCAGTGACATGCCCAGGATCACATATCTATTAAGTGTTAGAGATGTATGAATGAAGGAGAAATATTAGAGAATGAGATATGAATTGTCCTGAGTCCAAACACAATAACATGATAAAAGTATATTAGTAGCTACAAGAAGAGAAATTCAAATATTAATCATATAATTTTGGGAGCATAAACGTGTTACAAGGGTAGATAGACAGATGCACAGATAGGTAGGAATAAAGGCAGATAGGTGGTCCAGTAGATATATCGACTACCAGGCTGGAATTGGGAGGACCTGTGTTCAAATCTGACCCCAGATACTTCCTTGCTATGGAACCCAGGACTTAACCCTCAGTTAACCTTGTTTGCGGAGCCCTTGTCCTTCCGTCTTAGAGTTATTATTACTAAGACACAAAGTAAGGGTTTGAAAAAAGGAAGAAAGCGATATTGATGTACATATCATATAATTTATGTTTCATGTTCAATCAATCAACACACATTTATTAAACACCTATTCTAGGTCAGTTATTGTGCTAGGCACTGATGATACAAAGGCAAAAAGTGGAATAGCCCTTGCTCTGAGGGAAAGAATAAGCATTTATTAAATGCTACTGTGTGTGAGGCATTGAGCTAAGCACTTTACAAACATCATTTCATTTGATCTGATAGAAACTTACATTTAATGTTTACATATAAGAATTATAAAATATTTCAAAGCAAAATCAAGATAATTGTCTTAAACCTTTCCCTTCCATCTTAGAGTCAATCCTGGGTATTGGTTCCAAGACAAAAAGAGTAGCAAGGGCTAGGGAAAGGGCTAGGGAAGTGACTTGTTCAGGGTCACATGGATAGGAAGTGATTGAGGCTAAATTTGAATCCAGAAGCTCTCATCTATGGGTCTGGATTTCAATCCACTGAGTCACCTACCTGTTCCATAGATTTTTTTTCCATTGGAGGCATAACATATATATATATATATATATATATATATATATATATATATATATATATATATATATATATATATATTTGTCTTTGTGCCCATATCAGTGAGATCATAGATCCAGGAAATTCCTGGAGTACACATACACATATGTCCAGATATACATAATATATTATGCTTCATGTTATATAAATGTATTAGTCAGATATTTAGATGTGGAAGCTGTATGACCTCCAGATTTCCCCGTATCGTTTCTATAGAATTGATTTTGATATGTTCTCTTGGGTGAAATGTTCAAAGAAGTATGTTTGAAAGGTTTGGGGTCAAGAACTAAGAAGGAAGGTGACTGTGGTCTTTTAGATCCTCAAAATCAAGGATTGGGTAACTCTAAAGGAAATAGGAACACATGGAAAGTGTTGAAATGTCAGGAGACCAGAAGATCCCCTTGTTCAAGGACCTCAGTAGTTTGATGAGCCAAATCTCTGATCATTAAAAAAAAAAAAGATTCCATCCCAAGTGCATCCAAGTGCCCTGCTGTAATGTATCCTGATTAGCTCACATTGGGTTAATGTTTGCAAAGCATTTTAAGTAAAAGTGCCTCAAAAGAAGCCCGTGAAATCAGTGTTATTATTATCCCCATTTTTATATGTAAAGAAACTGCTTAAGTCATTGCCTAGGTTAGTATCAGAGAGAAGATTCAAACCCACGACTTCACAATATCCAGCCCAGCCCCCTGACCACTTATTTCCTGCTTTCTCTGATTTTGCCATTGGGCAGGCTCAAGACCCAACCTTCCTGCTGAGTGAGTGAGGGTCATAAGGCATCCATGGCCTTCCTGCCCTCTGCTTTGATCAGAGTGCATCGAGTGTCACATTCAGTTCTGGGCACCGAAGGTCGATCATAAACTATTGTGACAGAGGCTGGCACTAGAGAAAAAGTGCCAGGCTGAAGAGGCTCTGTCACACTATGGAGCATGTAGAAGAGGTGGTGAAGGCTGGTGAAGGTCCTTAAGATCATGGCACATGAGGCTCTGTCTAAGGAACAGTCTAGCCTGGGGAAGAGGAGACTCCAAGAGGCTCATGAGAGCTGTATGAAAGTAGAAGAAGGATGGTCAAGTGAAGAGGGAATAAGGATGCCCTGCTTAGCCCTACAGGGAAGAAGTAAGAGTGATGGATGGAAACTGCAAAGAGGTCAATTTAGCCTAATGGAAGGAAAAGCCTCCCTCCCTGTTACAGCTACACAAAAATAAAGCACGCAGCCTTGAAGGATAGGTAGAAGGCTTCCTTCCAATTCAATCCAACGAGTATTCAAGGCAATACAATGACAAAAAAAAGGATGGAATCAAACAAACAGACATTTATTAAGCATGCCCTATATGCCCATCATTGGGGATACAAATGCAAAAGGGAGAGTCTTTTTCCTCGAGGAGTTAACATTCGAGTAGGAGATGCAGAGGAGGGAAAGGGTAACCAGAGAAGGGAGCTCTGGTCTAGACCATATTAAAAATTATAAAAAGAATCACAGGACAATACTTTTGCATCTCTTTCCCAGTAGTAATGGCGGCATTGCTTTTATTATTGTTCCAAGAGCATGTAGGGATGGAGAGGTAGACACACAGTGGCAGTGAAGATGCCAAGACATCCATAATGGTAGTCCAGTGGATGGCCAGATGGGATGAGAACCATGGTCTAAGATCAAAGAAAGCGATTTGTAGAAAGCAACAGGAATATCAAGAAGTGAACACACCTTATTAAACAACTATTATGTGCCAGGGACTGTGCTAAGTGCATTATGGATATTACCTCCTTTAAAGCTCATGACCACCCTACAAGGTAGTTGCTATTATGATTCCCATTTTATAATTGATGATATAGTGTTCCTATTTCCTTTAGAATTACCCAGTCTTTAATTTGGGGGATCTAAAAGACCACAGTTTCCTTCCTTATTAGTTCTTGACCCCAAACCTTTAAATATATATATATATAATAGATAAAATATTTTTATATATCACATATATATAATTTTTTATTTTATTTTATTTTTTAAATTTATTTAATTTTTATATACCCCATATATAATAGATAAAATATTTTTATATATCACATATATATAATTTTTTTTATTTTATTTTTTAAAATTTATTAAATTTATTTAATTTTTATATACCCCATATATAATAGATAAAATACTTTTATATATCACATATATAAAATATTTAAATACTTTTATATATCACATATATAAAATATTTTATCTATTATATATATGGGGTCATGATAGCTGTATGAAAGTAGAAGAACGATGGTCAAGTGAAGAGGGAATAAGCATGTCCTGCTTAACCCTAGGGGGAAGAAGTATATATATATATTTTTTCCATAAAATAGAAAAAAAGGACCAGCATTCTGTCTGTCAAGCTGCCTCTAGGCATAAGTCAGAGGTTGTACCTTTTCTCCATCTTTGCCCATTACAGTTCCTGTGAATTCATGGAGGGCTCTTAGTTTTCAGGCAATTGTCCACCAGAAACGCCAAAGGACAATGTTTTGGTCCCTCTATCCCATGACTGTTTCCCACAAGGGAAAAGAAAAGAGGAATCACCTTCTGAAAGCCTTGAGAACAGCAGGATCCCAGTGGACAAACTCCCAGCAACATCTTTCATCTAGACTTATTACCAGAGCTTCTCTTGCATCCAGCCCTAGAGGAAGGAACACCGTAATGCTCTTGGTCGTTTTTCCCCAGAGTGCCACTTAGGAAGCCCCACAAGTGATTGGTGGCTTCGGATAAATCATTCCTCTCATTTATTTGTTGAAGGAGGAGGGGGGAGGAGTGTCAACATCTGATGTATGCAAGAGCATTCGGAGGTGATGGATGAAGACATTAAGGTGCATTTAGTAGATGACATGCCAGGTGCCATTAGAGAAAAACTGTTTCATGTAGTAAATTAAGAAAACAAACCATCTTACAAGACCTTCTAGCAACTATCGCTGGCCACACCAATTGCTACCCTCCAGAAATGAGGTTGACTTGCATATGCACACTTAGTGTCCTGGTTACCTGGACTACCTTCTTAGGAAACAAGAAGATCACCCTGCTCTCAACAAGACCTCCCCCTTGATGCCTCCCTCCTTGGCCTGTGGCAAACAAGGTAAAATATCTTGGGAAAACTGATGGTTGAAAGGTCGACACTTAGATTTCTTCTATTATTCAAAATTGCTATTAACAACTTTCTTGGTAATGTATAGAATAATATTAAAAAACAGTTGGCAGTTGGGTGGCCCAGTGGATGGAAAGTCAGACCTATTGATGGGAGATCCAGGGTTCAAATCTGGCTTCAGACACATCCTTGATGTGTGACCCTGGGCAAGTCCCTGGACCCCTGTTGCTTAGCCCTTGCTGTTCTTCTGCCTTGGAACCGATACAGAGTATTGATTTTAAGATGGAAGACAAGGGTTTCAAAAAAAGTAATCCGAACTATGCTGAATTGTAATAAAATCTTTGGTCTAGAGAAATGAAAAGGAAACATGCCTTCTTCTGCCCAGTCGAGAGGCAGAGATCACAGATATGGGGTATATATGTGGAACACAATATGTATCCTAAGATTGTTGCTAGATCTTTTGCCTTTGATAAAATGTTTCTATTGTTCTTACATGGAAGTGGAGAATGGAGTCAGAGAATGAAGCCAAAATAACTGTGATATAAAAACAAAAGGTCAGACACTTAGGTGGCTCAGGGGATAAAGAGCCAGGAGGTCCTAGGTTCAAATATGGTGTCAGACACTTCCTAGCTATGTGACCCTGGGCAAGTCACTTAACCCCCATTGCCTAGACCTTACTGCTCTTCTACCTTGGAATTGATACTCAGTATTGATTACAAGCAGAAGGAAAGGTTTTTAAAAAATCAACAAGAAACAAAAAAAAGGCACACACACACAAAAAAAGCAGCTCTGTGGGCCTCAGTTTTCTTATCTGTATAATGAGAGTTCTTGAACTCCAGGCTATCTTGCAACTCCTAATCTACAATCCTGGTATTTTATAACTGAAAAACAAACATCTCTTTTGTTGATGCGGAGTTTTTTATTTGCTTATGTCTTGTCCAGCAGCTACCACATAGTACCCACCGAGTACATGATTTCTTGCTTGGTCAGCTGTCTCCCCAAACAGACTATAATCTCTCTGAGACCAGAAGTTATGTCTTTTATGTAAGTTTTTAAACCCTTACCTTCCGCCTTAGAATCAATACTAGGTATCTGTTCCAAGTCAGAAGAGCAGTCAAAACCCAATGGAATTGTTTGTTGGCTACAGGAGGGGGAGAACTTGAATCATGTAACCATGGAAAAATATTCCAAATCAATGAATTAAATAAAAAATTTCAAATTAAAAAAAAAAAGAGCAGTCAGGGCTGGGCAATGGGGGTTAAGTGACTTGCCCAGAGTCATACAGTTGGAAAAAAAAAGTGTCTGAGGTCAGATTTGAACCTAGGACCTCCCCATCTCTAGATCTAGCTTTCCATCCACTGAGCCCCCCAGCATTTATGTCTTAAGCTTCTTTGCATTCCTCAGGGATCTAGTAGCATGTTTTTGCAAACAGTAGACGCCCATTAGATGTTTGTTTTAATTTCATTCTCTGCCTTTTCCAGGAGCCTACCTGCCTTTGCCCATTCACAGGGGCCGTTTTACCTATGTCTCCCCAAGGTCAGTGGATAAGGTTATTGGGGGAAACCGAGCCCAGCATGACACGCATTTTATCCTTATCTCAGCCACTGACACCACTAGGTAGCCTCTGCGGGGAGGCCAAATGCATCTCGTGATAGCTGTGGCCTCATAAACATCAAAACTGATGGATGAGGAGGTGGAGACGACTCCCCCAACATGCCGGCCGGGGCTTTTAGCCGGCTGCAGCCATGCTTCCTAATGGAAACCCATTTTTCTCCTTCTCTCCTCGCCATTATCCAGAGAGAGGCACTCACAGGCGGGAGAGCCGACTAGCCGGACCTCTTACCTTGTGAGTTTTTCTTGGAAGGCGGCCCTAAATGGGTCAACGGAGAGGCGGAGGAGGCAGAGCCCGGACAAAGGTTTGGTAGGGGACCTGGCCGGGATGGAAGGTTCCAAACCAGACCCGTATTTTCCCCGGGCATATTTTCTAAGTTCTGTTTCTCCCGCTCGACTCAGTGCGTGGAATGAACTTCCTCGAACAAGGGGTTCGCTGGGTTGTGACTAACGCTGAGATTGCTTTGCTTTAATTGTCATTAAAAAATTTTTTATCACCAATGGGGGCAGCACAGTGGCCTCCTCCGCGTTTAATGGACGGATAGAAGACACCAAAACACCGGAGGGAAGTCGGGAGGGCTCGGTCGCTGTATTGGAACTCTCCAGTGGAGAGACGGGTCCTGAGCGCCGGGGTCGGAAAAGTCCCCGGAGGAGCCGACAAAGGAAACCCCCAGATTCAAGGTCCTTGTTTTCCATACAGACCGCTCTACTTTTGACCCTAAAAGTTGATCTTCAGAGCTGTAAGATTACATCAGACACAAACTCATGTCTCCCCTGCAATGGCACCCAAAGCCCTTGACAAATTCAGCAGCGTGATATTGTAGGCGTGTAAGAAGCAATCGCAGATAAAACTGGATCGGAGGTCTTAGAAGGTAACCTCGGCTTGGTGTGGGACCGTGAATGGAAAGCCGGGCTTGGAGACCAGAAAACTCATCTTCCCCGAGTTCAAATCTGACCTCAGGCACTTACCACTATGTGTGACCCTGGGCAAGTCACTTGACCCCATTTGCCTTACTTTCCTCATTCAGAAAATGAGCTGGAGAAGAAAAGAGCAAATCCCTCCAGGATTTTTTGCCAAGAAAACCCCAAATAGGATCACAAAGCGTGAGGCAAGGCTGAAAAATGACTGAATATGGTGGATGACCATAAAGAATCATCTTGGTCTCTGTCACATTCATATGTGTCTTCAGTGGCCTGATTTACTAGATAGGAAGCTGGCCTTGGTGCTGAGAAGACGAGTTCAAGTCTCACCTCTGACATGTACCATCTATGCGACTCTGGACAAGTGACAATTTCCCAAAGTTCTATGTAGTCCTCTGAGAATGTTAGCTGTAGAGAAGGTGCTTACCTGCACTGACAGGGGAGTTTTTCTATACAAATGGAATCATAAGTCTAGTCCTTATCTTTCTTCCTTCAACGGTAATAATAATAGCTAAATTTTAAAAATATTTCTTTATTTTATATTTTATTTTTATAACTTTTTAATTTATATTATATTTTATAACTTTTATAATATATATCCATATATAATATAAATAACTTTTTTGAAATACTTTGACGTTTACAAAGTTCTTTTTTTTTTTTTAAACCCTTACCTTCTGTCTTGGAGTCAATACTGTGTATTGGCTCCAAGGCAGAAGAGTAGTAAGGGCTAGGCAATGGGGGTCAAGTGACTTGCCCAGGGTCACACAGCTAGGAAGTGGCTGAAGCCAGATTTGAACCTAGGACCTCCCGTCTCTAGGTCTGGCTCTCAATCCACTGAGCTACCCAGCTGCCCCCCAAAGTTCTTAATGAATATCATCTAATTTTCTCCTTACAACAGCCCCATAGGTCATAGGTGATATCATGGTCCCAATTTTGCAGTTGAGGAAACTGAGGCAGACAAAGATTAAGTGGTCAATAATTTTGCCACTAAATGGCCTGCCTGCCAATGATGAGCTCTCCCCTTAGCTAAGCTGGTCCTTATACATTTAATTCAGCCTTCCCAGTTGTAATCTAATCCTCTCCAAATTTGGGGTACCTGTCAGACCTCATATTCCATTTGAGAACCCAGTCACCTCCACGGTGAGACATCTGCCCCTCCAAAATTCATTTCAAAGCATTATGGGATCAAAGATCAGAATGATTTAAGAGTTGGAAGAGAGTTAAGAGATCATCTAGTCTGACCTTTTCATTTAAAAAAATAATTATAAAATCCTTATTTTCCTCCATTCTCTTTTCTTCTATTTTTCCTTCTCTTTGTTTCCTGTTCTTTTTCTTTTTCGGATTGCCACCTATATATATATATATATCTTAGTAGAATATGTGCTCTAACAATACTATATATGATTCTTTATAAATATTCAATACATTTTAATATGCTTATCTAAGGAGAAACATTCTCACATTAGTTATACCCCCAATCTATGGCTCATTCTCCCCACCACTGTCCCTTGTACCTAAGAAGGCAGGTGATATTATATAGGCTGTACGTATATTATTGTAAAATGCATATTTCCCTGAGGTTATAAAACAAGACACATATTGCTTATAGTAGTAAATATGAGGAAAAATGAGGTTCTCTTAAGTGACTTGTCCAAGATCACACAGTTAATAAGTAACAAAGTACAATCTGAATCCAAGACTCCAAATCTAGCCCTCTTTCCCCAATACCCTCCCTTCCCTCGGACTTTTGTGTATGCTTATTTATGCCCATATTTGTCCTAATGAGAAAGACAGTTGGCTTTTGGCTATGTCGCCCCAGCGCCCCACACAGTGCCTGGGATGTCTTAGGTCCTCCGTAAGTGTTTGTGGATTGACAGGAAAGAGGGCGAAGGGTGTCGTGAAATCAAGACAAGTGGTCCAAAAAGCAGAGGACTTCTTCTCTCCTGGAAGAATGGGGCAGCTGTTGTTTGTTAAGACTGTTGGCATGTGTTGCTTAGTGGAGATGTGTACACGCTGAGCTTCAGGACAAAGCTAGCTACTTATCTAGAACTGACAAATCCTTAAGCCTCATTCCCCTCCCTGAGATGGGTTCATAGTATTTATTTACTTAAGCCTGGGAGCTGCTGCAAGGATTAAGGGAGACCACCAAGTTAGGGCTGACTGATGGTGAAAAGAAGAGTGGACCGGCATTAGGTGGGGATCAACAAAGGAGAAGGACTTTGAAAAAAAAGAGGGCAAATGAGTTCCTATACACATAAAGGGACTCCTTGATTGAGGAATATGGTGAGATAGAAATGGGAGAGGAACAGAATTCGAGGGAGAAGGACATTAGGGCCTGTCTCCCAGTCTAGAGAGTTCTCTAGACTAATTTAAACACCTTAAATAATGATGTACAAATCAGAAAATAGGAACCCCATATCTGTCTTGCCCATGAGTATTTTGGGTCCTTTGTACAAAATTTTTTAAATCCTTACTTTCTGTCTTAAGTGTGTCCTTAACTTTCTTCTTTACTTAAGTCCTTTATTTTTTTAATTGACAAAATATTTAATTAATGACTTTAGAATATTTTTCCATGTTTCCATGATTCATGTTCTTTCCCTCCCCTGATCCCTTTCCTCCCATAGTTGATGCGCAATTCCACTGGGTTTTACATGTATCATTGATCAAGACCCATTTCCTTTATTATTGATAATTGCACCAGGGTAGTCATTAAATCCTTACTTTCTGTCTTAAGTGTGTCCTTAACTTTCTTCTTTACTTAAGTCCTTTATTTTTTTTAAATTGACAAAATATTTAATTAATGACATTAGAATATTTTTCCATGGTTCCATGATTCATGTTCTTTCCCTCCCCTGATCCCTTTCCTCCCATAGTTGATGCGCAATTCCACTGGGTTTTACATGTATCATTGATCAAGACCCATTTCCTTTATTATTGATAATTGCACCAGGGTAGTCATTAAATCCTTACTTTCTGTCTTAAGTCTGTCCTTAACTTTCTTCTTTACTTAAGTCCTTTATTTTTTTAAATTGACAAAATATTTAATTAATGACTTTAGAATATTTTTCCATGTTTCCATGATTCATGTTCTTTCCCTCCCCTGATCCCTTTCCTCCCATAGTTGATGCGCAATTCCACTGGGTTTTACATGTATCATTGATCAAGACCCATTTCCTTTATTATTGATAATTGCACCAGGGTAGTCATTAAATCCTTACTTTCTGTCTTAAGTGTGTCCTTAACTTTCTTCTTTACTTAAGTCCTTTATTTTTTTTAAATTGACAAAATATTTAATTAATGACATTAGAATATTTTTCCATGGTTCCATGATTCATGTTCTTTCCCTTCCCTGATCCCTTTCCTCCCATAGTTGATGCGCAATTCCACTGGGTTTTACATGTATCATTGATCAAGACCCATTTCCTTTATTATTGATAATTGCACCAGGGTAGTCATTAACTCCTTACTTTCTGTCTTAAGTCTGTCCTTAACTTTCTTCTTTACTTAAGTCCTTTATTTTTTTAAATTGACAAAATATTTAATTAATGACGTTAGAATATTTTTCCATGGTTCCATGATTCATGTTCTTTCCCTCCCCTGATCCCTTTCCTCCCATAGTTGATGTGCAATTCCACTGGGTTTTACATGTATCATTGATCAAGACCCATTTCCTTTATTATTGATAATTGCACCAGGGTAGTCATTAACTCCTTACTTTAATAACAACTCTGAGCTAAGGAAGTCAGGGTTAAAATGACTTGCTCAAGGTAACACAGAGAGGGAGTGTCTGAAGCTAGATTTCAATCCAGGTCCTCTCAACTCCTGGTCTGGCACTCTAACCACTGTGCCACCTAGCTGCCCCCTTCTTTGTAGTTCTAAGGCAGAGAAATAGATTTGTTGAATTTCTTGCTGATGATCAATACACACTCATTTTCCTACAATGAATGTTGATGGCTTCACAAGGAGCCAAGAGACAGAAGAGCACCTGTGTCACCCCAAGCTAACAAATTGATTTCATCCGGATTTAAAGGTTGGAGGTGGAGGGACTTTACCACCAAAGGTCTACAAGAACTGTTAACCTGAGGGAAACGGGAAGCTCTCTTTAATGATTCTGATAGAAGCAAAATCAATTCAAAGGAAAAAAAGGTGGTAAGAAGAGACCGATGTGTACTCACAGGGAAGTCATTCACTAATTTAGCTTTTGAAAAGAGAGACACAGAGAGAAGATGAAGACCAGGTTCAATAACAGGATGAGAACAAAGAGTCCCCATACCATCAGGATGGAATTCGGGAGAATAAACCTCAAATGATGGGAGCTTGGGGCAAGATGGACTTCTTGATTCTAGCTAGGAGGGGGGATGGAGGAAGGTCAAAGAAATGATTAAACCAATGGCTCAAGCCATCATGGAGTAGTAGTTACAGAGAGGGAATCTAGTTTAGTGAATAGGGGGGTCTAAGATTGAGGAAGACCCAGGATCAAGACCCACCTCTCACATATAAATAATAATATATATATATTCTAATCTAATAAATAATCTAAATAATAATATATAATTATAATAATAAATAATAAGGTAAATAACCCTAAGCAAGTTGATGAACCTCTCTGTGGCCCAGGCAATTCTCTAAAATTGAGAGCTGAAGAATCAGAACATTATACACAGAAATTGCAATATCGAGGAACAATCAAATGTGATAGACTTTGCTACTAGGAGCAATACAATAATCTAGGACAATTCTGAGGGACTTAGGACGAAGAAGGCTGTCCACCTCCAGAGAAAGAACTGTGGGAGTCAGAATTCAGGTAAAAACATACGATTTATCACCTGTTGATTTGGGTATATGATTTGGGGTTTTGGTTTTATAAGATTATTCTCTTATAAAAATGAATAATATGGAAATAGGTTTTTGAGTGATAATACATGTATAACCCAGAGGAATTGCTTGTCAGCTCCAGGAGAGGGGAGGAAAGAGGAGAGGGAGACAATATGAATCATAGGTTGTACGTCTATTATTGTAAAATGCATATTTCCCTGTCCAAGACACATATTGCTTATAGTAGTAAATATGAGGAAAAATGAGGTTCTGTTAAGTGACTTGTCCAAGATCACACAGTTAACAAGTATACAACAAGTTCACAACTTTGGAAAACTTATGTGTAAATTTGTTATTGGAATAAAATAAAGATAAAAAAAAAGAAAAGTAAAATTGAGAGCTGACGAGAATATGAGGATCGTCATCATTGGCATGTTCTCACTAGGAGTTTTCTGCCCCAAAGACACCGTTTCACTTCCAAACTCAAACCCAATAATGGAGAGAAGGCAGAAATACTCAGCACCTATTTACTGGGTTTATTAAGTCTGACTAATTTTCAGATGAGTTCACAAATGGTCAACAGAGAGCCATAACCTTAAATAAGCAAGACAATAATAACAAGACAACATTTTTCTGTCTGTAATAAATTCCACTCAGAGGAACTATACACCCAGGGGTGAGCGGCTTTTCATAATGAGCCTCTGCTGGTGATTTGGGGGGTGTTGGTGGGGGAATGTGAATGGAAGAAATATCACAAAAATGGAGAGGAATAAGGAATCTTCCAGCGATTGCCCATTAGTCTGGATTTAGTTTCCTGACAAATTTCCAGAAATATTATTAAAAGGATAGCTTAGGAACATTTAGAAAAGGAAGCGATGATGTTGAATGATTATTATCCTGTGTTTGCCGAAAACCTATCACAACTAACCATTTCTTTTTATGGGGTTAATGGACCAAAAGGCTGCCAAAGACAAAACACAGATTTCAGCACGGCGTTAGATGGAGTCTCTTCTGTGATTCCCGTGCAGGCAAGAAGGAGTGACCGGGGCTAGGTGACACTCGAGTGATGGGAACGCAGAACTGGTTGAATGACCAGAGCAGCGATTTATGGAAACTTGGAGGGAAGTCTCCAGTGGAGTGTTCCAGGAATCTGTCTTTGGTACTGTGCTGCTCAACGTTTTTACTGATGACTTGGAAGGAGGCGCAGATGGCACATTTATCCAATTTACATATGGCAGCAAGCTGGGAGGATCCAAAAATGTCAGGACCCAAAAAGATCTCAACAGACTAGAAAGATAACTTGAATGGAATAAAATGAAATCTAATTGGGATGAATGTTGATTTTTATAATTGGCTCAATAAAATTAAACTGTCCAAATATGAGATGGCAGAACTGTTGATTAATAACAACAGGGAGAATACTATCTGGGGATTTCAGGGGACAAATTCAACATAATTCTTGTGTTTATTTATTTGTTCATTTATTTTTTAAACTGGACCTAGGCTTTTTTTTTTTTATAAGTATAGGGAGCTCCCAGGGAGGGAATGCCTTCTGTCATTGCAGGTTGGCCCATTCTCTGCAAATTACAATTTTAGAGAGTTGTCTAGAATTGAGAAGTCACATGAGAAGCTAAATGACTTGGCTATGCTGACACAGCCAGTTTGTGTCGGAGGTGAGTCTTAAACTCATATTTTTCTGCTACTTGAAATACAGTCTCCAAAACAAGGTAGATAAAATTGTACTGAACTTTGCCTTCAGTAGAGAATATTTTGAGTATTATACTCAAATACGTGGACTATATTTTGGGGAGAACACGAATAAAAATGAAACCTAATAAATAACCTAAATAATAATATAATATATATATATATTATATATAATAACCTAAACAATAATAAACCTAATAATAATAAAAATATGCACATAGAACTTTAAGGGTTGCACGGTTCTTTACTAATATTATCTCACTTGATCCTCAGCTACCTTGGGAGGTAGGTGCTATTATTATCCTCATTTTTATAGATGAGGAAAGTGACAGCTGAGAAATGTCAAATGACAACTAGTAAAGTTGAAGCAGGATTTAAATTTGGGTCTTCCTGACTCCAAGTCCTACCCTTTATCCCAGGCGACTATATGGTGGAATGGGTAGAGTATTGTATCTGGAGACAGGAAGACCCGAGTCCAAATCCAACCTCTGTGTGACCCTAGGCAAGTCACTTAAGCTCTATTTGCCTCAGTTTCCCCAACTATAAAATTAGAGCAATAATAGTTGCTGTCTCCCCAGAGTTGTTATGAGGATCAGATGACATATTTGAAAAAGTGTTTAGCATATTAGACTGCATGAATGCTTGCTTCCTTCTAATCCATTGGGCCACCTAATTGTAAGTATTCTGAACATTTTCAGAGAAGGGTAACCAGATGATAAATGGCCTAAGGAGCATCCTCAATGTGGATCGTTGGGAGAAACTGGGCAATTTAGTCACAAGAAGAAACTTGATTGTCTTCATGTATATGTAAGGTTGAGGGGGATCGCCTTGACTTGGCTTGTTCCCAGTGGAAAGAAGGAAATAGCAATGGGTGGACACTAGACAGAAAACAATTTCCTTCTGATATATAGAAACACTTCCATGCAGAAAACTGGAGGGGGCTTCCTGGAGAGTTAGTTGGGTCTCCATCATTGAAAATGTGGAAGTGGAGGCTAAAGAAGCGCTTGTTGGAGATGGTCCAGATGAGATGCTGTTGCTGGTAGCCGTTGGGTTCCATGATGGATCTTCTGTCTTCCTTCTACTGCTAGTATGATGCTGTGATGGATGATATCATTTCAAAATATTTTTAGTGCTCTCTCTCTGGGGTGAAAAATGATAATAATAACGATGATGATGATGTTGATGATGATGATGGTGATGGTGACAATCGTGAGGATGATAAAAACAACATCAATGATGAGGATAATAATGACGTTATACAGTCATGTCTAATTCTTTATGAATCCATTTAGGGTTTTGTTGGGAAAGATACTGGAGTGGTTTGCCATTTCCTTCTCCAATTCATTTCACAGGTAAGGGAACGAAGGCAAATGAAGTTAAGGGATTGGAGTGTCTGAAGCTGAATTTTAACTTGAGTTCTCCAGACTCCAGAGCCTACATTATCTCTACATTGTTTAGCTGCTCCGATGACAATATTTAGTGTTTATACGACATCTACTGGGTGTCAGGCTCTACGCTAAGTACTTTGCAAATATTATCTCATAACAAGCCTGGGAGAAAAGTGCTATATGTTATCTTAATTTTACAGATGAGGAAACTGAGGTTAAATAAAGCAGAGGTTAAGTACCTTCCCTGAGTCACATAGAAAGTGTCCGAGGACAAAATTGAACTCGGGTCTTTCTGACTCCAGGCTTGGTACTCTCTATCTACTGAGCCACCTAGCTGTATCAATGGGTATATCCATTCTCAACATAATAAAATGCCAACATTTATATAGCTTTTTTCCTCACTGTAACTTTAGAAACCTGGCATTGCACCTATTATTATCATTCCCATTTGACAGATGAAGAAATTGAGCCCCAGAATAACGAAATCTATGGAACAATGAAAAGAGACTTAGATGTCAAATCCAAGGACCTGGAATCAAACTGCAGCTCTGTCATCACCCACATGACTTTGGCCAAGTGATTTAACCTCTATAGGCCCATTTCCTTCCCTATAGAATGAAGGGATTGGACTCGTTGACCTGTATGGTCCCTCCAACTCTGAACTGATGATCCAGTGTCAAAGCTGGTAAGTGATGGAACAAGGAACCAAACCAAGTAAGGCCGCCATATTGCCTCTCATCTATGTCTTCTCTTTTCTTTTCTTGTTCGAGGCATTCCTATACCCAACTTTTATTTTTGCTCATCACACTTTCCCCATCACACACATATACACACACGATGAAGCAAAAAGACCTTGCTTCAGTAGGGTACACTGAATACACTCGGAACTTAATAAATAATGGCTGAATGAATGAATGTTTATTTATTAGGTAAGTCAATTACCTTCTAAGAGGCAACATCTTGTCATGGATGGAGTCTTGTTCTTGGAGATAGGAAGACCTTGTACTGGAATCCCACTTTCCATTTACTATAGATATGACCATAGGTCTTACTTACTTATTTACTAAGCTTTCTCTTCCTCAATATTCTCATCTATAAAATGAGGATCATGCAGGTAATAATACCCAGAATACTTACTCTCACAGGCTTGTTCATATAATATAATATACATAAAGTACTTTAGCAATGATAAAGCAATGTAAACGTCAGATATCATTTTTAACCCAAATTTGTCTTGCATACCTTCATATCTTACCCACAAAATGGAAAACAATTTTATTAAATGCCTAATTTTACTTGATCGTGCCCCTTCTAGCATCTCCAGAGCTCTATACAGGGAGATCACCATTGCCCCATGAACATGTCCCATCATGCAACATTATTTCACGTTTCTAAAAAAGACATTTATTTTTAGATTTATGTATAGCTCCTACATCCAATTGTCATGTTAAACCTGCTGTCTTACTCCTTTCCCAGACTCTACTTATACATACTTACACATACAGTTGTGGCATACACACATATGTATACACCCATGTACATATACACATATGTGCATATTTCCACATATAGAATAAATTGCATGAAATGGATTTTATATATAATCTATAACTCTAAATTCAGTGTATATACACATAAGAAATAGCATGAGCCTGGATTTATTTACATATATAACATAAAAATAAATTTAGTACATATACTGTATATAAATTTAGTATATAAATATAACTATAAATAAATTTAGTATATATACTATATAAATTTAGTAAAAATATAGTATATATGCAGATACACTGAATTTAGATAAAATATACATTATAAATTCAGTGAAAACATATAAATTCAGTCTCATGTTATTTCTTTTAGTTCTTTCTAAAGAAAATTATTTATGCATGTATTTTAAATTATTTTACTGACATGGCATCATTTATTTTATTTTAACAAGACTTTAGTGGGTAAGTACTATAAAAGACGGGCTAATCTATACACTTTTGAAACAAATTAGAGGGAAAAAAGATTATTATGTAACCCTGTCCCCCAGTCTTTGCTCTGGACTGGCATCTTCCTCCAGCATGATTTCCATTCATATATAGGGTACAATATTCTGGATATACTGAGTCTTCGGTGAACATCAACTATGTTCACACTGAATTATAATCTCCATAGATGAAATCTTTCCCCCCTGAAATCTGTGGCAAGATAGATGGTGAAATGATGGAAAAAGTCCACTGAGTGCTTTATCGACCTACTTGCCAGCCAGGAATGGTGGGTAATAAAAATTTATGGAAAATTAGGGAAAAAAAGTCACTTATTCTAATTCTCCTGAAAGGGAAAACTGATGCTGCATACAAATTCTGCATCCTCCCCACACCCCCCTGCCAAATCCCTAAAATCCCCACCAAAACCCTCAAACAGCGACTATTTAAAAATCTTGCAATTTTTATTTGCATATAAAGGCCGCTAGATATAGAATATCACAATAAATTTAAAGAAACAACTGCTTTCCTAAATTCATTAACAAGATAAACATAAAATGGAATAAAGCCCAATAGCATTTATAGTGTAAGAACAGAAATACCTATCTGCGACAATATTTTGTGCTAGCAAGATTGCATTTACACACAGTGCAAAATAAGGGGGGGAAAGAGAGAAAATAAGGAGACAATTCAAGAATATTTAAATATAAAGGACAACTAAGCCTTATTTTAGATCGGCTCCATTGCATCCATTTGATTCTATACATGTCGGAAACTGCACCTAGATTTAACACAAGCTCATCGAGGCTTTGAGCACTGCTGGGAAATGTGTTCCATCTTTCGTAGTTTAGAGGTGCCGGGCAGCATAACTCGGTAGCTGTTATGCTGGCAATATTAAATTCCTAGCTTAGTTATAAATGCACAAAAAATACTTATATATATATAAATTCATATTTAAAAGAAGTCTGCACTTACATGTTTTTTTCTTTTTTTCTTTTTTTTTTGCTGCATGAAACAAATGTTCTTTGTGGATTTTATCCCCATATTCTTAAAGCTAAAATAATTTAAAAAATTAACCAAAATAATAAGAAAGCATATCATCACAAACACCAATGCTGCTAACTAAAATGCCCTTTGAAAGAGGCCAGAGACATCAGGCAATGAGGCTCGTTCCATCCCCTTGATGTAACTCGTGTTACGATGGGGAGGAGGGCACGTGCAGAGATGACCCTTCAAAGTCAGCTTCTGTCCAGAAGTCTGCTATACATCGGGGCCACACTTACAAACAAAGGACATCACAAAATAAAAATCAAACAGTACTCAACAGTTGTGCAAATCTGGGTGATTTTATAAAAAAAAAAACAAAAAACAACAAAAAAAATGAAACAACACTGCCTCTGTCTTTTTTTTTTCTTCTTCCAGCTTATATCATATAAAATAACATTTCTCATTTCTTAAAAGAAAGCTTGGCTGTCCTTTGGAGAACACTAATGATTTACAATGGCATGGTCATTGAGAAAACAGGAGTCATTTTACAAATCCACAATGCTTTATCAATTTTAAATGGATGCCGCATTTCCAAAAAAAAAAGTAAGAAAGAAAGAAAAGAAAGAGGAAAAAAAAAGCACAACCTCTAGCGTCGTTTTTTTGTTTTTGTTTTTTTTTACCAGCAATTTTACAAAAAACTCACAGAATTTGGAAAGAAACATGTAAGAGAATGTAAGTTTAGAATTAGAAAAATGGCAGTTTATCGACCTTCCTTCCTTCGCTCCAACTGGGGCATTTAGAGTGCTTCATGATCCTTGAGGGTTTGGAAGGTCAAATATAATGGGAGGATTGGTTGGCTGAAAGCTGACTGTACACGTTGAGGCGTTGATGTACGTCGTGTAACCGTCTGTCATGATGCCGTAACCTGTGGGGAGAGTAGTTCATGCTGACTGTTAATAGACATAAATGGCGGCGACCTCAATGCAACTTCTGTAAGACGACCACAGTCAAAGATCTCCATACTGGTGGGTGGTGGGCTGACGGCTTAACAGCTTCCAAAAGCTGCCATCTATTTCTTCTCTTAAAAAAAGCAATGCTGTCCACCTCCAGAGAAAGAATGTTGGAGTCATCAGTGAATTCTGGTTTTATTTTAGGGTTTTGGTTCCACATGAGTCTGCTCTTGTAACAATGACCAATAGGGAAGTAGGTTTTGTATGATTAAATAATTAATATTTTTAATAAGATAATAAATATAAATAAATAATAAAAAGAAAAATTATGAAAGAAAAAAGCAATGGATGGGATGGCTCAGTAGATTGAGAGCTAGACCTAGAGAGAGAGAAGATCATGGGTTCAAATTTGTCCCGTGGAGCCCTGGGTAAGTCACTTAATTCCCATTGCCTAGTTCTTATCTGTCTTCTGTCTTGAAACCAATACACTGTATTGATTCTAAGATAGAAGGCAAGAGTTCAAAACAAAACAAAACAAAATGCAGTGTGTGTGTGTGTGTGTGTGTGTGTGTGTGTGTGTGTGTGTGTGTGTGTGTGTGTGGTATCCTTGTAAAAAAAAATTAAATGGATTTTTTTTTTTTGCTCCTGACAATTTAGGACATGAGGACAGGCTGTAGTTCCTTGGCTACTTAGCATGGGAACATAAAATTCCCTGTGCCTTGTTTTAAATAAAAAAAATAAATAAATAAATAAAAATTAAAAATTAAAATTATTAAATAAAAATTTAAAAATTAGAGTCTATAGGGACCTAAAAGTCATCTAGTAAAACTCTTTCATTTTCAGATAAGGAAACAAGAGACGCAGACTTCACCAAGGCCATACAGGTATAATGAGTGGGATTTTAGATTTGAATCTAGATCCTCGTTCCTCTGCATCTCCATTTCCCTATCTGAAAATGAAGGAGTTTTACTAGATGACTTTTAGGTCCCTATAGATTCTAAATTTTAAATTCTAAATTTCCACAGCCTCATTGGCCTTCTACTTTGTGCAGCAATGAAGATAAAAACAAATGAATTAATTTTTAAAAAAAGAATGAAGATAAACAAAAGGCTAAGAATTGTCTTGGCATGTTTTTATTTTGGCTGTCTCCTGTGTGCTATTTAAGTGATTACTGTGACCTATAGAAAGAGGCTAATAAAATCACTTTCAGTGTGTGAGTGTGTACGTGTGTGTGTTTTCATCCGACTGTGGATAATGCACAGAAATCCCAAGTTTGAGACAATGCGGTTCCCCTTCCTAAGAGATATTTGCTCTTCTGCTACTAAGATTCAATTAATCTTTTTAATGAAATTAATAAAATAAGATATTCAAATATGTCATTATGACTTGGGGATTTAGGGACATTAGGAAATGGTTTGGTGGAAAAAAATCTTACGTGAAGAAGATGGTAGGATTTGGGGAAACCTTGAAAAGGTAGGTGAGGAGGCTCTGTACGTGTGTATGTGTGTTTTCTTGCTGAAAACTCAAGTCTATGAACCTACAGAGGGCTTAATGAGGGTCAATGGAAAAATCTCTAGGGGGAGTAAGGAAAGCATTTACATGTGCAGTGTTTAGTTCTGAGGTCATAAAGTCTCGTTATCGCTCTCCATCGAGATGTTTGGTATTTGCCCTCCTTCTGCCCTCTTCAGCTGTCTTAAAGGAATAAAAAAAGAGACAACTTTATCTGAATATGATCTTCTCCTTTTAAGTAACTTTCCTGTTGGGGGATTTAATGGAATTCCCCCTCTTCTTTGCCTGAATGAGCCAAAGGCAATTAAAAAAAATTAAGAGGGGGGAAAAAAGGCATAGTGCATGGTTTAAAAAAAACAAAACACGACAAAACAAACAAAAAACCTGCTCTCAAAATCATAGCCATTTCCCCCAGAAACCTTGCTTAGAAATGAGTTTAAAATGTGGCTATAGAATTTCCTCTCTAGTCTCTCTTGTTAATCATACCTAAAAGCCTTCTCCTCCTTCTCTGAGAGAGCAGACACCAAAGACAGGGCAGGTTGGGGGCCCCCCACTCTCACCTCTGCTTTCTAACCTGCTCAGCTGGCTCCTGCTCTTAGAGCAATCTGAATTTTCTCTTGGCTCTGTGGGGGGATTTTCAATATGTTCTTTATTACCACCTAACCAGGAAGCCTCTGGGTTTGTGAGCCTGGCAAAGCAAACTTTGTGGCTCTTATTTTTTTTAATTTTTTCCCTTTTTTTGCCTTATTTTTCTGGCACATGACCCTGGCTATCTCTGCTCTTCTGGGAGCATACAAAATAACTCTGGAGCTGTGGTGGGAAAAAGCTAACCAGCCTCCTGGAAAACAGATCCCACCGTCCAGGGAGGGCCTGGGGACCCATCAGTGCAGTATCTGGTAATACAGGTGATCCCCTACTGTACCGCTGAGTGGGGGGGGGGGATCTCCCCAAGGGAGAAAAGCCAAGGCAAAGAAACCTCATGATACATTTTTACAAAGATTACACTATGACCTTCTTGAGAACAGAACTCCCCCCTTCCCTTTCATTGTATCTTCAGTGTTTCACATAGTTCCAGGCCCATGATAGGAATTTAATAAATGCTGGTTAACTGAAAACCACTTGAGGAATTTTTGATTCCACTGAGTTACAAATGCTATAAACAAACTGTTAGGAAACATAAGTCTCTAGCATGAAACAAATTACAGAAGAAAATTAGTCAGGTGTTTAATAAAAGAAAAATAATGTTTTCATTTTTATTTTACTTTCTGGGGAGTAAAAATTGGATAGGCAAGTGAGAAATGATAAATCATTTCATTTTTTATTTTATTTTAGTTTTCTTTCATACTTTATTTTTTTAAGTTTTGGAAAATTTCATTTAATTAATTAATTTAGAATATTTTTCCATGGTTACAAGATTCATGTTCTTTCCCTGTCCTCCCAAGATAAATCATTTTAGAACTGACTCATAATTATATTTGTTGTATTTATCTACCATCTTTTCCCCTCTCTCTTCTCTTTTTTAGGCTCTACCTTTTTTTTTTTTTAACAAAGGAGATAGAGTAATACAATGGTCTTTACCTTGGTTTTGAGGTTAAAAGACTTCAGTTCATATTCTATCCCTGATAGAATTATTATTATTATATGTATAACTTTGGGCAAGTCCCCTAGTCCTCTGGACCTCAGTATCCTCATCTGTAAAACGAAGGGGCTGGACTAAATGATCGTTGAGATCCCTTTGAGCTCTGGAAATCTGAGGTTCATACACTGAGCCCTGCTCACTTGGGGCCTTTGCATTTTTACAAACAGCCAGATGGACCCTGATTACGAGCCAGAAAGACAGTTAGAACGATTCACTACTAACATGTCAACACTTTTAAGGAGAGTGTGCAGCGAGATGAATATTGTTGCTCCTGATTTAAGCAAAATGGGATAAATAAAACAACGGGTACGGTTGCCTGACTGCTGGCTTCATAGCCAGAGGCTACAGGCTCAAATCTTGACTTTGTTGCTTGCTACCAAGAATGTGATATTAAAAAAAAATATTGTCTCTCTGGGTCTCGGCATCGTCGTCTGCAAAACAGGGGTGCTAGACCAAGAAGCCACCGCAGTCTCTTCCAGCTTGGAACCTTGGGCCTTTGGAGAAAGTATCTGGGAGGCATTCAAGTCTTAGGAATTTTCTTCCAGCTAACCTTGAGAGGCAGAGGAAAAGTCACCCGATCTGGCTCCCATTTGGGTAAGGAATTGATTACTCTGCTTAGGCTGACTCAGAGCTAATAGTCCTTGACATTTTGGACATTTTGGGGAAGCCCTAAATGGGTCTCTCAGCATCTCTCTGCAAAAAGCCCTGTCCATACAGCACCCAGATCACACCAGATCAATTTCCCGAGCCAGGGTTTCCGCCGGCTGTCAATTTCCCTTCTCCCACTTCATACCTTCATGAATTCCACCAAAAACATGGAGCTTGGGCCGTACTCGTCTCTGCACCGTGTTTAACAGTTCAACGCAGCCAACTCGCTGAAGCTCCTTGGGGACCCAGTCTCGAAAACCTGAGGGCAAAATGAAATCAATACTCTTAATTTTCTCTCTTCAGGTAAGGTTTCATTTAGACTTTCAGGAAGCCATAACTCACTGAAGGTTTATTACATTATCTGTAATCCTAACCTCTCCATTAAAGCTTACAATGCCTTTTAAGAAACTTTTCACTCATCGCTTTGTCTTCTTTAGAGTCTTTTTTTTGGTTTCTTTTTTTTTCTCCTCTTAATTAACATTTTTTTCCCGTATAGGATTTGATTTATTCAACTACTGGGTTTCCATTCCTTTTCGTGAGCTGAAACTTGGTGACATTTATTCCTGGCAGTGCTCTTGTCCCCCACCCCCTTCTGTTCTTTTGTGTCTGAATCTGTGCTTGTTTCTCTTCCCCTTTCTTTCATTTCTCTACCTCTCTCCTTATGACTTCCCTTAATGCCTCCTCTGCCCAAAGAGCAAGCTGATTTCCAAGATGAGCAGGTTAAGCAGGGCTGGGAAAGTCCACATTATCCACTGGCCTCCACATACCTGGGTCTCTCTCTAGACAATTCAACTCTTGGCTCAGAGTGATTTCCAGTGACCAACGCTAGCTTACCTCCCCAGGCTGATCACCAGTGATAGGTAACAACATGACCCATAACAGCATCCAGCAAGCTGGGGCTAATTGACTACTTTTAAAGTAAAAGCCACTTAGTTCCACACTTAATGCAGAAAATCCATAAAAAACTGACATCAATTATCACAAAAGTTGGCTGTCAGGATGGTTTCAGTCTGAAATGGAATCTGTAGGGATCAGAGCAGGGTGGGGGCTGTGCACAGAAGGAGGAGGCTGGGAAGAGCAGTGGGTTCAGGAAGCTTTAGCACAAATCTGTTTGTAGCACCATTATATTATTTCTATTTTAAAAAAAAAACCCTATAGAGACCTAAATCAAGGTAGCTTTGGACAGGGACTGACAATCAACTTGACCACGTAGCTTGGTTAAAAACTGGAGAAAAAAATGGAGTTCCACTCTGTGCAAAAAATGGTCAAAGATAGATCATAATTAATGGGTATGTGGGATAGGGATGAGGGAAGGGGAGAAACATCCCAGGAAGACCATCGAGTAAACATGGAAAGCTGGGTGCTCTGCATTGATCCAAAGGCGAGCTCTTTGAGATGGGAAAAAGTACCCACCACCAAAAATGGTAGGCAGATTCTTTCATTGTTGGGTTGTTTAAAATCACTTTTCGTAGAAAATGATCAAAGGAAGGGCAGTCCCTTCTATTGCTGGGTGTGTGAGAAGGTGGGGTGGACTTGGCCACAGCCATTCCTAGCCAGACGTGGAGAATTTAAAGCTGCTTTGAAAAAGGTTATTTCTAGTTTCCCTCCATGAGCACAATTAGCAACATGTGCAAAATGTGCCTACCAAGTCATTCTGAAACACCAACTGCGTGCTTTATTTTAAGGGCCACCCCTCCTTTTCTTTGGAAGCTTTCTCATACCAAGCTATGCCCTCTGGCTTCTCCGGTAGCATTTGGATGACCTTAACCTCTGATCAAAAATCTCCCTCTAGTCTCCTACCAAGGGAGGGTCAGGAAGGGCTATTAAGGAGTTCTCCTGCTGCCTTAGAGTAACAGAGAGATGGGGGAGTCTCTGGGAAGCCCAGTGTGTGTGTGGAGGGGGGGTGGAGGTAAACCTGATGGGGGAAGGGTCTTTGCAAAGTTTTGCTTGGAAGCCTAGAATTTAAACATCTGTCACCACAATTTGCTTTCACTCCAGGCTGAAGGATTTGTCCAAGTTTGCAGTGAAACTATTATAGTCCCTAAGCAACCCCAAACACGTTTGAATGCAACTCCCCAATCCAGTGGGGAAATTTTGGAGATTTTCAATAAGTCAGGCTCTTTTCTTCTAGGACCCGAATTTTTAAGAGCCCCCTTTGTGTCTGGCACCCTTGCCCCTACCTGAAGTGAAAGGGGCCTTAAAGGCCATCTTATCCAAACTATTTATTTTACATATGAAGAAATGAAACTCCAGAGAAATGAACTGATTTTCCCAGGGTCACACAGCTAGTGTCTAAGGCAGGATTTTAACCTAGGTCTTCCTGATTCCAACTTCCCAACTTCCATTTGGGAAATAACAACAAATGTTTCTTTTCATCTTTGAGCAGGATCAAGAAATGGCAGCAAATGGCTTCTACGGGAAGTTGTTTCTGAATATTGCATTTAAAAATTTTTTCTTTGCAAAGGGCAGATAACAGAGACACAGATAGCTCAAAATAGCAAATGGTACACCAGAAAAGGAATTGGTCTAGGAATCAAGAGGACTTAGATTAAAAAACCTCCTTGGGTATTGATCAGCTGCGACCTTAGACAAAACACAAATATTCCATGCCAGAGTTTCCCCATCTATAAAATGAAGGGGTGTGGCTTGTTGGTCTTCTATCTCTCCATCTATGATTCTGTGAGGTTCCTCTTGGGTTTGTATGATGACCATCTCCCAACCTAAACTGGTCTCTTTAATTATGGATGACTTTGGCAATACTAAAATGAATGTGCATAATCTGGATACATACCAGTTTGGTAGTTTTTGAGAACATCCAGAAGCATTATGGAGTGAAGTATGTCAGTCCTGCATTATATATCTTCCATGCGTGCTCCCAAATGGAAGATGATATGGTTGTGGCCAATCAGCAATTAATTGTGACAATGAGCCATGCTTACACTTCAATATTTCAAGCATCCATGGCTTTTGTTCCACTGAGGTAGATTTCAACTCTTCTCTAGTATGGTGTTAGAGACTTTGAGAGTGGCTTTGACTCAAAATATTAAGCACCCTCTGTTCAAATCTGGTAATGACCCTCTTTGAAATCTGATCGTTGGATGACTCAGATTATACTCCTTGGGTTGTACTCAAACTTTTTCATGCTTTGTAGGATGTGCCAAGAGTTTATGTTATTATGTTCCATTGGCATAGCCTTTGAGAGCCTAGGGTCACCTCTACTCCATCATATCTTACTTCTATTCCTTATTTATCTTATATCACCTCTCTGAGGGGAGCGAGACTATTTTTCTTTTCTCTGTATATCTAATACTTGACAGAGTGTCCTGAGCACAGTAAGCATTTAATATAATATAGTAATAATAACAAATATACATTTGTGAATTTATTAGTTGGAAAAAGAATTGACCACAAAAGGAAAATAATATTTTCTGTATCCACAAAATGAAAAATCACCAGGGTTTCTCTGTGGTTGTTCTTAACAGTCAATAAGACCCAGAATCTCCAAATTTAACACCTATAAGTCACTTTTAATTATAACTCGCCATTGGGCACTTTTAGTTTTACTTAATTTTAGTGTGTGGGTGTCTTAGCAGAGTGAGGAAACACTTTCTACCCAAAGAACAAGCTCAAATGTTAAACTTTAAAGACTCAGACCCTGTTTCAATAGCTGATGAAAGGGGAAATGAACTCTGAATAAAAGCACCAGTCATTTCATGGTCATTCAAAAACCTTCATGAGGTGCTTCCCCCTCCTTCCCTCATGAGGTGAATACTGTTCTTAAAATAAATTATCTCACTCAAAAGACTGTGGTGCTATATACTCATTTGATTTTCCTTGACTCCAATAAATCAAAAAATTTAATTTCAAGAACACCTGGAAGCCCGGCAGAACTGCTAAGTTTAATTATCATACTGGGCTTCTTTGAAGACATTGCTTTTGTTCCCCCTTAACTCCCCCCATATTCACTTTTTTTTTACTTTTTAGTTAGAGGAAAATGATTATATCCCTGAAAGCATTATTCATCCTGCCTGAACAGAAAACATCCACCACAATAAAATGATGCCCCTTGCTTCACTTACCAAGAGGAGGGCCATGTGTCATTAGTATGTCAATTCCCTCTGGGATGAGGTTCCACTTGTCCAGCAAAGACTGACCTCTGGGTAGGTTAAAGCCCCATCCATTAAACCATGGCGTCCTTTGGGGAAAATAATGCAAATGGCATCAGGCCAACAGAAGAATGTTTCATATTTTCAGAGTTTTTGACTTGTACATCCCCTCCAGTCTGCATTTCTTTTTCTCTTCTTTGGGAAGAGTTGTCTCTTGTAGAAGACCCATTTATATTAGCTTCCTTCAAACCAGGACATTTAAGTGTGAACATGTGGGCTACAAATTCAGTGCAAAGGGGTAAGATTATCTGGGAAGACTATAAGAAAAGAACATTATGAACTTTATGACAGTACTTTGGATGCACACAGATATCACTGCCACTTGGATATCCGGCTTAAATCTGGAACAATTCTACCACTAATTTAGGGTAAGTACTAAAGGAAGCCTTCCACCTTCTTACCGCGATTATTCTTTGTAAAATCCTGAGAGGGAACCCAGAAAAATACAATTCTCTTGCTAAAAGTTCTGCTTTGGTGAATATGATGTCCAACAGACAGGAAATTCTGAATAGTATAGAGCCCCAACAAAATAAGAGTGAGGAAAAAAAAACTCAACACAACTTAATATAATTCAGTAGATAAGAATTTAGCATCTTCTCTATGCCAGGACTTTGCCAGGCTTAGAATACAAGAAAAATCCTACAGCCTAGCCTTTGTGAAGATTTGATTTGGCTCTTTCCTGATTATAGCAATGAAGGTACTTAGCTCTTCCTTTATTGTGAAGATTAAATTGTAATTCCCTGTCTATTTTTAGATTCAATCCCCCAAAGTGTAAACCCTACAAAAAGTTTTGATCTAACTACAAAAGGTGTGAACACCCATTTCATACATTGAGTAGAAGGTCTGTGACCCAGGAGTGAAAGAGTGGGCCTTCTGGGAGAGGAGTGTCTGCTGTGATTGGCAGATGTAAAATTTAAGGGAGGTGACATAAGAGAAAAAGGTCTTTAAAGAGTGGAAACAGATGATTATTTATCCATCAGTCTCTCAGGCTTGGACTGGAAGAGACTCTCTCTGGCTTGGAGTGAAGAGAGTCACTCTGAGCTGGAGGGAAGACAGACACTTGAGGAGAGACTGGAAGACAGACACTCAGACTTGGAGTGAAGACACCTAGCTGTGGAACTGGAATCCTGGAGGAGCTCTTGCAGGAGACCTCAGACTGCTTTCCTTTTAGACAGTTACTATTGTGAGTATAAAGGCTGACTTAGTTCCTTGTACTTTCTGGAGGAGTGAACCTCTGAGAAAGGCCCATTGTCTTGAGACTCCTTTCCCCTAACTGGTGCCTTAGAATTTCTAACTGGTTCAGAGGAAACAGGAGCGCTCTCTCTCTCTCTCTCTCTCTCTCTCTCTCTCTCTCTCTCTCTCTCTCTCTCTCTCTCTCTTCTCTCTTCCTAAATATCTTACCTCTATTGTAAAAAATAAACTACCACAAATTCCATTTTATTTTAGTAATTCATTTTGGGATTTAGAAATTAAATCCCTGGCGACCACAAATTAAATATTAAGTCCAACCATAATAAATCTAACACTTTAAAGGAGCCATTTTCCATGTTTTCCCATAGGACTTATGCCCACAGTTGTCTAAGGTTTCCTGGTCTGGACTGTCATAGAAACTTGAAGAGTTTTTCAGTCTTCTCCTGATTCCACAGATTTAAATGTATCTACCTTTATTTGAAACACCAATGAAACCATATCTTTTTTTTAACCAAGAAAAGATTGAATTTGACACTGTGAAAATTCCAGCTGGGTACAGTGCAGTAACCTATGAACCAACCCTCCAATAATTTTGCTGTAATATCAAAGCCAAGAATGGACCACACATTCTATGCCCTGAAATTCATCAAACAGAAGCTCAGGCAGGCTTATTATAAAAACAGGTAACATTTTGCAGTGGAAAAAGCAGTATATTGGGTGTAAAAGGATTGTAGTTTGAATACCAGCTTTGTCAACTTACTTCCCAAGTGTCCTTGGGCATATCACTAACCTCTTTGGGCCTCAGTTTCATTTGTAAAATAAGACAGTAGAACTAGATGACTTCTAATCTAAGGTCTTCTGGTTTCAGATCAATGACCCCAAGAACAAAGCCAATCCTAATGTAATTCAGTTCCATTCTACTCAATAATCATTTGGCTATGAGTAAGTCAAATGCACTATAGGCAAAGCATTATGCTGAGTGATGAGAATACAAATAAGAAAAAAGAAGTCTTTCCTCTCAAAGGGCTTACAGTCTAAGGTAGGAGGATAGGTCACGAAAAAGTCAGAAGTTCAAATATCCCAAGTTTCATTTTGGTATTTAATTTTTTTTTTCATCTTTTAAAAAGTTTCTTCTGCTTGCAACAATTGTAATCATTTTTGCTTGCAAAAGACAGTTCAAAAAATTTACATAGTATTTGATTTGATGAATCATCAAATTTTAGGGTTCCCTTCCTCTCATTACTAGGCAGTGAGACTGGCGTATACAATATACAATTTTGGTGAAGCTCAAGGAATCCAATTACTCACATTAATTGGCTTAGTTCACATTTTTTTAAAATGCTAAGGGAAACTTCTTAGACACATGGTTGCTGGTAGTGCCGAATAAAATCCCATCATTACTATATATGGCCCATTATGTTTAGCAATCCATGACTCTAAATTTAAATTCAGGCTCCAAATTGCTAGCATCTTTTTAATTTTACTGTAAATTCATTTAGTTGCTCGTTTCTGAAAACTCCACTGGAAAATAAAGTGTTTGATGAAATATTCAGGTCCCCTCAACAGAATAAGCAACACAGAAATGCTTCTTTATTGAGTAAGGCTCATGTGGGGCAAGATTACTCCTTATATCCTCGATGCAAGGTCCAAGAGCTCCTAGTGTGTCTCTCAGTCTTAGCTGAAAGCTTCAACTTTCCAGTTTGGTGGCAAATATCATAGATAGAGATATAGGTAGACAGTTAAGTAGGTAGAGATAAAGAGAGGAGAAAGAGATGGATAGATCAATAGATAGTAGAGATATGGATGGATAGAGACAGAGACACAGAGATAGAGAGATAGATGAGATAGAGAAAGGTAGAGATTAGAGGTAGAGGGATGGATGGATAGACAAACAGAGACAAAGACATATAGTATAGATTAGAGAATGTTAAAGAGATAGAAAGGTAGAAATGGGGGGGATTGAGCAATAGAGAATAGAGACAGATGGATGGAGAGACAGAGACAAAGACAGATAAGAGATAGATAGATATACAGACCGACAGACAGGCAGATGGATGGATGGATGGATCGTAGATGGATGGATAGATAGATCGATCAATATTATCACTTGAATTTTTTACAAGTCTCTAGTAAGAATGAGTATATAAGACTCCTGATTTAAGGGACAGAATATTGAATAGAAGATGGCAACACTACGAGCATAGCGACTCTAAAGATATATAAATTTTTTTTTCAAAATAGATCTAAAATATTTTAAAACCACACTAGAGTCAGAACTCTGAAAACAAGTTATTACCTGCTGGCTGAGGCTGACCTTGCAACCACACAATAAATAGTTCCTGAATCAAAATCCCATCTAGGTCCACTAGATGGATGGATATACTACTTTTTTTTGAGAGTGTACTGTCCTGGATTTGTTGTTGTTGTTTTTCACTTATTTATTTACTTGTTTGTTACATTAAAATACCCTCTTAACTCTCTTCATCCCCACCCTACACCCATTTGAGAAGGCATTATTTGACAAAGTTATATATCTATATATCTATATCTAAAGCTATGTCTTATTTCTACTTATCAGTTCTTTCATGGTGGTGAACATACACGCATTACTCTTCAAACAATATTTCTGTTGCTGTATATAATGTTATTTTTGTTTCTGCTCATTTCATTCTTCATAAATTCATGAGGGTTTCTCCATGTTTTCCCAAAATTTAAGGCGTAGTAGTATTCCATCATATTTTATAGGCCACAACTTATTTAGCTGTTTCCCAATTTATGGGCATCCCTTCAATTTCTAGTTCTTTTTGTAAATAGAGGCAGGTAAAGCTCTTTTGTTTTTCTTTATAGGATTGGAGCTGGAAGAGATCATCCAGGCCATCTCTCCCATTTTATAGAAGAGGGCAATGGGGTTCAGAAACAGAAATAAATTGCCCATGGTCATAAATCAGTGTCAACAAGTACCTATTCCATGTCTACTCTGTTTTAGGCACTTGGGATATAATGATCACAATCACAAAGTTCCTGTCCTCAGGAAGCTTTCATCCTTTCAGAGTATATGGCAGAAGTCGAGCCTGGGTTTCTTTACATGAAAATACAGTGCTCTTTCTTTCCGCTGGATCACGGCCTTCATCTTGAGTAAGATGATGACAACTTTCAGAGTCTGATAAACCAAAGAAGGGAAGTCACTATTTGACAAAAATTCCTGGAAACACCTTTTTATTAGGTTTATTTTAGCATATGTCACTACCAGCTTAGCATGACTCACTCACTTTTTTTTAAATAGAGGAGATTATAGTTGTTTTCAAAGCCAACATTTCTGATCAAGTTGTGGATACTCCTGTAATATAGGAGCTTACCTATTCATTTGATCTTATTGTCTCTGGGACATTTACCTCAGTGATCCATACTTCTTTTTATGATAAAATCAGAAATAAGGATTTCCCCAGTTTGGGACAACCTGTCTTCACCTCAATTCTCTAATTCTAGAATATGACCTTAGAAAATAAAACAAATCCAGGACTCAACCAAAATGAATCTCACATTTTTGAGAGAGGCAAATAAAAATCATAGGAAATATTTGTTTTCTATGATTTTTAAAAGGCACAGGGCAAGGGATATTTATTGAATTCATCTAAAAATAGCTTTCTGTGCTAGAAAGAGTAAGAAGGCTTATTAATTTATTTTTTGTTTTATTTTACCAATTAAATATAATGAAAAATTTCCACTTAATTTTTCCAGAATTAGATGATTCAAAACCTCCCTCTCTTCCCTAACACCAATTGTTTAAAAGAAGCTACTATGAATGAGAAAGGACAATAAGATGTCAGTGGAAAGATTGCCTAGCCTGGAGACCAGAAGACTCATCTTCTGAGTTCAAATCTGGCCTCAGGCACTTAACTAGATGTGTGACTGCAGACAAGTCACTTAACCAGTTTGCCTCAGTTTCCTCATCCGTAGAACAAGGAAATGGCAAACAACTCCAGTTGTTTCCTGCCAAGGAAATTCCAAATGGGGACAAGAAAAGTCAGACATGACTGAAATGACTGAACAACAGGAATGAGAGAAATCTTTCTCCGATGACTTATGCCATAAATATACCACAAAGAAGTGGAAAAATATAATAAATGGTCATCATGAAGACCTAGCTTCACATCTGTGTGACTTTGGACAAATCACTTAAACTCTCAGTGTCCCCGGTGACTCCCTAAAACTAGAAGCTACAGAAGAGCCACCAATAGGCGTCAATAGATGGGGAGTTCCCCCCATTTATTAAATAGGAAAAAATCCCCAAAGAACCAATCAAAAACATTCCAGCTGGAGTCAAAACCAGCCTTTGGACACTTGTGGTATCTCTTATGGGTTCCCTATCTAGTATGGACACAAATGGATCCTTTGTCATCTTTCCAATGTTGTTTAAAATAAGGTTCTTCCAGAAACATGCAGCCTTGTTCCTTGGAGTGCTCTCCATTAGGAGCTTTCCATAAAATATTCAAACAAGACATCAGTCTGCAGAGTCCCAAATTATGTTTGGCTAACAGTAAGTTTGTGACAAAATCCAGAAGTTTCCAAGTTAGATAGAATTTAGAAGGTTCTGGCTTTTATTATCACTAAAACACATGTGATAATGTATGCACACGTGCTTGAAATAGGGATGAAGGAGAAGGGAGGATGGGATGGAAGGAGGGAAGAGAGAGAGAGAGAGAGAGAGAGAGAGAGAGAGAGAGAGAGAGAGAGAGAGAGAGAGAGAGAGAGAGAGAGAGAGAAGGAGAGAGAGAGAGAGGGGTGGGGGAGAGAAGGAGAGGAAGAGAGAGAGAGGGAGAGAGAGAGAGGGAGAGGAGGAAGAGAGAAAGAGGGAGAGGGAGAGAGAGATGGAGATGTGACTTTGTAATATTCTGTAATCAAATTATCTTGGTTTCCTTTTATTTAAATATCAAGGATCTGAAGCAAAATTATTTCTTTAATGGAGATGTGAAGTTCCTTTAGGCATTCACTGGTATGGTTTTCCTCTGGAGATGGTGGCCATGGGACAGAGGAAAGAACACTTGACCAGGAGAGAGGCTACTTGTATTTTAATTCCCATTGATGTAAAAAAAAAACAAACAAACAAATTGTAAGGGGGAAATTAGTTGGATAGAGAACCAAGTGTAGAGACAGGAGGTCCTGGGTTCAAATTTGAACTCATACACTTCTTAGCTATGTGACCCTGGGCAAGTCTTAATCCCACTGCCTAGTCTTAACTACTCTTCTACCTTGGAACAAATACATAGTGTTGTTTTGAAGATGGAAGGTAAGGCTCTAATAATAAAAAATAAAAACAAATTGTAAGATAAGATATGTTCTGTGGTCACTAAAGGGCATCTGGAGACAGCTATGATGAAGTAACAAAAATGTTCCCCTTATATACAGAGGACCACCAGTCTTATGCTACTACTTATTGCCTATGTGACCTTGAGAAAGTCACTTAACTGTCTCATAGGATCATACCTCTAGAATTGGAGAAAGCTTAGCACAGTGTCTGGCATATAGTAGACACTGAATAAATATTGATCAAACGAGTAAAGAGAGACCTCAAGGACCATCGAGTCCAATTTCTTTATTTGATAGATGAAGAAACAAGCCCAGAAAATTAAATGACCTTGTCAAAAATCACAGAAATTAGGTCATAAAGCAGGATTTGAACTCAAGAATTCTTAACTCTGGATTCAGTGTGTTTTCTATTGTTTTTATAGAGCAAAGGAATTTAAGCCTCTTAGACCTTGAAAGTTCCCTCTCAGTAATAGCTTCTGTGAATTTTATCCACTATGGAAGAACAAGATACCAGAAGCGGATGGAATCCAGGAAGCAGTCCAATCCAGCCTCTAACCTGAAGCTGAACAATCTGTCCTGCACAGTTATCTGATCAGTGGTCATCAGGCCTTTGCTTGGCGAATTCTAGTGAAGAGGAACCCATGACTTTCTGGGGAAGCCCATTTTATATTTGGATAGCTCTAATTATTAGGAAGGGTTTCCTCAAATTAAACTGATATTTCTTTCTCTTAAGGTTCTGCCATGAGGACAAGGAGAACAAATCATCTCTTTTTCTTGTAGCAACCCTTCACATACTTGAAGATAGCTTTCGTGTCCCTCTTAAATTGTCACTTCTCTAAGGATAAACATATCTGGTTGCTTTGGATAATCTTTGAGTGAATATAAACTTGAGGTCCTTCACCATATTGGTTACTCTCCTTTGGACACTTTCCAGCTTATGAATCTTTCCCAAAACACCACTAGGAGAAATGGCTGTCACAGCTTGACCAGGGCAAAAGAGTATATTGGGGATGTCACCACTCTTGCCTCTAGTCCTTCATTGTGCATGTAGACTAAAGCCACACTAACTTCTGTGGCTGTCAACATGTTGACTAGAGTCCAGCTTGAAGTCTCTGAAAACCCTCTACTAGAAAAACGATTATCTAGCCCCTTCTCCTTCAGTATTCCTGGCTAAATGCTGAGGCAGAATGACTTAAGTTCCCAGGGAGCGAAATTCTGCAATAGGGGGTGGAGGAAGGGCTGGTGATAGAGAGAATGGTAGAGGGAGAACATGTGTGCACTGTAGAGATGGAATGTGTCACCATCATTTAATAGTTCTTTACCCAGTTGGGTTTCCAATGCCAAGAGTACTATAGGGACAATACCACAGTTTCAACTGGAAACATGAAACCCTAACAGTGATCTCACCATGGGCTCACTGGAGGACATGAATATAACCAACTTCCACAGGCCCACAATATGTTTTGTTCTCTAACAGTGGGGGTTGGGGAGGGTGGGAAGGAGGAGGGGTGGAATCAAAGCTCACAATGTCATCGCCATTCACCAAAGCCTTAATAATTAGCTGTGACTAACAAACTCCACATGGGAAACAACTTGGAAGAAAATGTCTCCCAATCTTCCCTGTTGCCAGTGGGTCAAAACTTGCCTGAAATATGTCCCTTAACACATAGGGAGTTCTCATCTCAGAAGAGAACATGAAAAATCCAATAGCCTTGAGAGAATTTCGGTTAGAGCTACAAAAAGGAATATTTCTAGAGAAGTCAGGGAAATTGAACATTGAATCCTGGAGATGCGCAGCTCTGGCTAACCGTGATTAGAATGTTTTAGCTTTCACAGCCTCAAATTCTGGAGGCAAGGGCAGGGGCAAAGAACCCAGAGAGGACTCATGCCTAACAATGTCAATAAAAAAGCAGGTTTTCTATAAGGAGGCGGGATTAGATGAAATCATTGGTAAAGGTCATCTCTGTTTGCAGTACACTGTGCTATGGTGCAGGAAGAACACAGCGGAGGCACTATAAATTCAAGGAGTAGACAGGTGAATAGTTGTCTACTGCCTGCCCCCACCCCATGAAACTTTAGATGGGTGCTGTGCTAAACAAAGGGGGAGCCAGCATTCTTTGTGTAAAGGTAAATCTTGACTAGTCCTGTGTGGGTCAATGCCACAGATACAGCCTTCAAATTCGCTCCTACCGGAGTCTTCCAAGCAGGGGATTTTATGACTCTGACCCTGTCAATATTACGCTTTTGAAAAATCCCCGGGGTACAGGCAACAGTAACTTGTCAGACAGATAGTACACGTTTTACTTGGGCTGATTACTTATTAAAAGAAATTTCCTCAGTGCTCTGCTACATGGAAATTAAAAAAAAAATTTAAGCACTCAATCTGTCTTGCATAGACAATTCCGTGGTATGTCAAAGCTGTTAGTCAAGGTTGCTTAGCTAGGTAGTGCCAGTGGCTGGAGTTTGACAAAATCTTAAAATGGGTACTGAGAGCAATGGGTTACTTTGGTACTGTAATATTTATAATGAGGTGGGGGTCGGGGGAGCATTAAAAAGGTTCATAGAAAAAACTCTCTAAACCACCAATTACTGCTATCTCAGCTGCCGGCCTCTAAGACTAGAGAAGGAGAAGCACATTTTAATGGCATATTTTCCCCTAGATGGTGGCACCAATTCTGAGCTTTAATCTCCTTCATGCAAAGCACACACAAAGCCACGGGCTCTCTCATACTGTAGATCATGCCGGGTCCAAGAGAACCTAATTTAACTACCACTGCTTAAAATCACACAGCACTTCAGAATGTCTTTCTCCTGCCATGAAACCGTCACAATAATTCCTGATCTCTGCCTCACCTGACAGCTCAACCCTTCCATGGCTGCAAAGCTTCCCTGTCAGTTAGGAATCAGAGTTATACGGGCTCCAGATGTGTCAAAGGGAGCATCCAGATGAAAGGCAGATTCCTGCCCCTCTTCCCATTGCTTGTTCTGTTTCCTAGCTCTTGATGCTGCTTGAGAATAGGAGGCTGGTCCTCCTAGATCCCTGGACGTAGCAAGCTGAAAGGGACTTCTCTGTGCAATCTGAGGGGTCTTACATTAGCCTAGAGAGCATATCTATACCAAGGCCAGTCAAAGACTTGCATGCCAACTGCCAACATAGCAAGAGGAAAGGGGATCTGATCTTTGGGACAGGATGTGCATCCTCTCTGCAAGCTGCCTAGAAAACCTGCCCGATGAAACCACCTTTACCATCCTACCTGCCTCCAAAGGGCAGCTCAGGCTTTTCTCTCACCAACTCTTTAGTAAGTCCCTTGTCAGACAGCTAGTACACATTTTACTTGTGCTGATTACTTATTAAAAGAAATTTCCTCAGTGCTCTGCTACATGGAAATTAAAAAAAAATTCTCCAAGACATTTTAGAATAAGGATTTTTAATTGTCTGTATACTAGATGAACATTATTGGGTTTTATTCTTTAATTTTCATTTTTATTGTCATGCAAAACCCACTTCCATGTTGGTCACTGTTGCAAAAGTGCACTCACACATGACCCAAACTCCAAAATGCAACTATAAATATACACTGATGTGAAAGACAACTCCAACAGTTCTTTCTCTGGAGTATCGCTGTTTTAAACAAAGGATAGTCGGCTAGGAAATATCCCGTAGCTGGGAATCATAATTATGATAAAAATAATGATAACAGCTAGTATTTATGTATCATTTTAAGGTTTGCAAAATGCTTTATGTAGATAATCTCAATAGAGGCTCATAGAAAACTTGAGAGATAAGTGTTAGAAGAACATGGACACACACATACAAAACACACTTTTTACAGAAAAGGGAACCAAGTCTAAAGGATGCTAAGTGATGCGTCTGAGGTCACACAGCTAGTGAATATCTGAGGATGGATTTGCCTCCAAGTTCAGCACTCTATCTACTATGCTACTTACAGGATGCAGAACAGGTGATCAACAAAGAAATCTTTCACAGCCTGAAATATGCCTAATGAGAGTATTTCTAGCAAGAAAGTTCAAGTTGGAAGTACCATATGACCTCGAGAATCTGTCTATCTGTCTCTCCCTCTTCCTCTTTGTCTCTCCCTTTCTGTCTCTGTCTTTGTCTATCTCTCCCTCTCTTTCTCTGTCTCTCTCTCCCCCTCTCCCTCTCTGTCTCTCTGTCTCTCTCTCTCTCCCTCCCTCTCTCTCTCTCTGTCTCTCTGTCTCTGTCTCTGTCTCTGTCTCTCTCTCTCTGTCTCTCTCTCTCTCTCTCTTTCTTTCCATCTCTCTCTGTCTCTGTCTGTCTCTCTCAGAGGACCTCCTCTTATTTTTAGAGGCCTTTATGGCCAACATTTTTTTTTCTTTTTTACAGAATCATGAAATTTCAGAAATGGAAGAGATCTAATGGGCCACCCTCGGGCACTCCAATAAAGACTTCTTTCCCAGTTGACATTAAACCATTACAGACTACTCTTTAGCTTGAGTCATTAAACAAATTTAGCAGTAAAAGGAAGGAAATATATTGGATGAGAGATGGAGGGGCTGAATGGGGGTCAAATGAGGGTTTTTTTAAACATAGGAGATCAGTAATCACACTGCCAATTCTTTCAATAAGATGGGATATATCTGATTCTATTAATTTGAACTCATCAAGGGCAGCTAGAACCTTGCAGACCTTTAGGCCACAGGAGTCTATTTATCTTTTTCTGGAATTCTCTAAATCTAAAATTAATCTTGTAGTTGAAATCTTTCCTAAAATCTAATCCAAATGACATATAACTCTGGATTTTCTGTTCTTTTTCAAATTCTAAGAAGGAGAGGTTGCTTGCCTTAATGTTTCAATCATTTTTATTTCAGGAACCAAGTCTTTCTTGTTGGTAAGAATTAGGTTCAGAAAAAGGTCTCCTCATCCCTTATTCTGTCTTTGAAAGGATGAAATTAATATTAAAGTCAGTCAAGAATTTGTAATCTCTCCTCTAGTAAATGTGTGGATAATTGAAGTTCCGTGATTATCGATCATATCATATCATCTTGCCAGACGTTTAAGATCTATTTCCTCTTTTTGCTCTAGTTGTCTACAGCATATTCCACTGAAATGAAATATTCTCCACTCCTTTCCCCTACTCTATTCCCCTCACTTAAGCATCAGTTCTTCATATGCAATTTGTATAAGATCCCATTGCCACTTTTACCAGTTCCATTCCTTTTGACACTCCTAAAGTGTGATCTAGTTATGGATCTCATCCCAACTTAGTCTTAGTGTTGACTATGAAATCTAATTTACCTGCTTGTTAGGTTCATAAGTCATAGGATCACAGACTCAGAGATGGAAGGGACCTCGGAGAGCACCGAGTCCAACTGCTTCCGTCTTAGAATCAATGAACCAATGAGTATTGGTTCCAAGGAAGAAGACTGGTAAGGGCTAGGCAATGAGGGTCAAGTGACTTACGCAGGGTCTCACAGCTAGGAAGTATCTGAGCCTGGCTCTCAATCCACTGAGCCACCCAGCTGCTCCCCCAAATGCTTTACTTTATTTATTCATTCATTTATTTATTTATTTTTAAATAAACCCTTACCTTCCATCTTAGAATCAATACTGTGCATTGGTTCCAAGGCAGAAGAGTGGTAAGGGCTAGGCAATGGGGGTTAAGTGACTTGCCCAGGGTCACACAGCTAGAAAGTGTCTGAGGCCAGATATGAACCTAGGACCTCCCATCTCTAGGCCTGGTTCTCAATCCACTGAGCTACCCATTCCCCCCCCCTTTTTTTTTTTACTACTTTAGAGAGAAAAAAAAAACTGAGACTTGGCTGGGATAAGTGACTTGCTCAAGATCACACAGGTAAAAAAAATATGAGACAAGATTTAAGGACTAGGTTCTTTGAGTTGGTTTTGTTTCTTCTGTTTTATACTTTGTTTTGTGCATTTGCGTATAGACAATTTCTTAAGAATTAGAATTTATTGCCTATAGCTTTGAGGGGGATTTTTGTCTCCCATGAGCTTCTTCTTGTACTCTTGCTCTATTTTCCTCTTCACCTTAATTCCTCTTTATGGTAACTAGTTTGGTCAACAGAGTAATTCAAGTAGTTTCTTCTTTCTTCCTTTTTCAGTTTAAAGTTCATTTGATTAGATTTCAAGACTGGCTAAACATATATATATATATATATATTCCCTCCTCCCCATAGCCCTTGTTATTGGCACTCCATACCTGACCAAGAATTCATCATTCCTATATTTTAAGCCATGATCCAAAAATCCAAATCTGATTCTTATACCAACTGGATATTCATATCCCAAGATCAATTTTTCCTTTTTTGATGCTGGAGGGAAAGGAGTAAAGTGGCAGACAATGCTGGGAACTGAGATGAAAAAAACCCCAACATCAAACCACGACCTGTTTTTGAGCTTGGTATGTTCTGAATTATTAAAAATAACATTACGATATCTTCCCCGACCCTCCTAAACTGGCATACCTGCCTTTAATCCTATAAATAAATAAGAGGAAGTAGAAAATTCTCAATCCATTTCCTCCCCACAGGGTAGCAGAGGGGGAAATGTTGAATGTCCATCATGAAAAGGAACATTTATGTGCCAGTGATAATAACGGCCAGACCCCTATGTTGGTGGGCACTTTAAGCAAACACAGGAAGCTTCTTGGTATCTAGAAATGAAGTGGTTTCCTTAGCAGTCTGAGAGAATTAGAGGCTGGGCCACAAAAGATGCCTTCCTGAGATAGTGTAAATACAGAGCAACCACACACAGAGAGTTCTGAACAGAGAAAACAAATGTTGAGGATACTCTAAAATACTTTTCTGAAAAATACCCAAACTTTCACATATACCTTTTGAGTATAGCTATAACCCAGGAAATAAAGATAGCTAAGTGGAGTTTTGGAAGACTGAGGTTATAAAACATGGAAGTGAGTGCTGGGGAAATGGGTTTGATGTGATGCTTTCTATATAAACTATGGCCAGATGTTTGAGATGAGTTGCCTTGGCTGTTATTTCTTAAAGTCTAGGCATCAATTCCTTGTAACTCAGTTCCTTGGATCAGGTTAAGTTCAAGACCTATGACTGATTCAGGATAAAAAGTAAGAGTGGTTCCAGAATAGATATTTTCAATGGATGTTTGGTGAAACTTCAGAGGCTCTTATAAACTCCCTTTATATTTCGTAAAGAGATTCCCTCATAATGGAAACATGGAACTATTTCCCGTAATATTCCATAACACCTGCACATATGCCTGGTTAGGCTGTGAGGCACAGTAGGTAAAAGGGTAGGGAGATGTCACTGGGTACTCATAGTTCCCTTCTTGGTCTCACAGCACTGTTTACAAATCCCTCTGGGAAGGCAGGAGAAGTAGACCACTGCTTCCTTCTAAACTCAACCATAACTCCTCAATGTCAAAGTCTTAGAGAGGAAGGGACCCAAATTCCCTAAGCCCTAGGCTACTTATGAAGTTGTTGTTCATCCTTCATTTTGGAAGAGGACTAATGATATCACAAAGCAATGTCTACTCATAAATTGGATTTAAGTGAGGCAGTCTCACAGAGTCCTCAGCCTCATTCTTTGTTCCAGTCATCTAAGTCCAGTGGCAAGACCAAAGTCAGGATAAATAGCAATGGCTTGGGATACAGTGGGTGACCTTGGCTCCTTTAATGTCTGACCAAGTTCTAAGCACTCCATGGTATCTGCTCCAGGAGTTTTCATGGCCATTGGAACAAATTGTTCTCATCTGGCCGTTCTACTGTGGGCCTTTACATGTCTGGGGTAGACACCTCCACCAGTCAGTTAACTTCAGATTGGTGTAGTCCATCTGCTGAGATGGTTTTACCAATATGTGGCTGCTGTACATGCTACAGCTTCTTAAGAGCTGTAGATGAGAGCTGAGAGCTAGGTGGACACCAAAGGTGGATGAGCAGCTTTGAAAAGGGACTGGCAAGCCCTTACCCCAGACATGCTAGTTCTACTTGAATACCTACACACCATACTTCTTAGGTACATAACTCTTAATCATCCATATGACTGAGGGAGCCCCTAGTCCTAAATGGGAGATAAATTTAAAAATCAATTTTCTTTTATTTGTGAATACGAAATTTTTTACAGTAGATTTACCTTCTTCATTAATAATGGTTTATTTGGACTAATGTTAAAATTATTTTGCCTTTTAAAGCCCTTTTCACCAGAGAAGTACTGGATTCATGCATTGGCTTTAAAACCACCTGAATTAACTGAAGTAGTGTGCTATTGTGACCAGAGAGACTTGGAATCAGGAGGACTTTGGTTCAAATTGTTTGCCAGACAAGGAATGCTATCTACCTCCAGTGAAAGAACTGTTGGAGTCAGCTGGATGTGGATCAAAGCAGATTATCTTTCACATCAGTGTATTTATGGTTTTATTTTGGGGTTTTGGTCTTGTACGAGTGTGCTCTTCCAACAACGTCAACACGGAAGTGTGTTTTGTATGATAATCAAAATAAAAATAACCAAAAATAATGCCCCAAAATGTGTTTGTCAGACCATTACTAACTGTTTGACCCTGGGCAAGTTACTTAGCCTCTCTGACCCAGTACCCTCCACTGTATGATGGGGGAGTTGCCTTGATGATCTCTAAGCTAACTTCTGGCTCTAAACCTATGGCGTAGGATGCCCAAAGCAAATAACCTATATGTGGATAACTGAGAGGCGAATGTGCTTGAAAGTGGTCATTAGCAGCGCTGACTGCCAGTATTCTAGGTCTGCCAAGGAGGTCTGTGTATGGGGCCAGGAGGATTTGCCTCAGAGTATATGTTTTTAAATTTTGATATATTTTGTTTTTATATTATTAACTACATTTCCCAATATACGTGTCCTCCACATCCCAAAGAAACAATGGACAAAGAAAAAAATAGAGAAGAAAAAATGTTCAGTAAAACAGACCAAAAATGTCAACCAAGTGAGACATTATACAGTCTTCTATACCCAAAGTCTCACAGCTCTGCAAAGGAAAAGAGCTGCATTCTCCTATGCCTTTTCTGGAGCCTGCCTTGATCATTTTAACTTCCCAGCATTCTGTTTTTTGGTGTGTGTGTGTGTGTGTTTTTTAATGCCCTTTTCATCCTTTGTTGTGCACTGATTTTTCAGTTGTGTCCAACTCTTCATGACCCCATTTGGGTTATTTTTTGGCAAAGATATGGAATGATTTCCCATCAGCTCATTTTACAGCTGAGGAAACTGAGGCAAATACTTAAGTGACTTGCTGAGGTCACACAGCTAGTACACATCTGAGGCTGGATTTGAACTCATGAAGATGAATGATTCGAGGCTTAGCTCTCTACTCATCGCACCATCTAGTAGTCCTGTTAGATAATAAGTATTTAATAAGTAGATAATAAGAATAAGTCTCTTATTCCTCACTATATCATGCTGTCCTCTGCTACCATAGTGGATGGTCCCCTAATTAATCGTCTTTTTCTCTTTACTAAATCTTCTGGGTTTTTTTTTTTTAATTCCTCAAAGCAAGATTTAAGGCGTTCTAGGGTTAGATGCTAGACTGGATCACTTCCAAGGTCCCCCCCTGCCAATATCCTACGATTCTGTGACTGACTGCCACGAGTCTGCCATGATTCTATGAAGTCTCAGAATGAAGGCTGTGTGGATCAGAGAAAAAAAAAACAAACCACGTTACGGACATGGGCTTAAAGAACATCTCAACTCTAATGGATTTCATCCAGGACGATCCATTTCAGTAGGAAAACGAATCTGTGACTGACAGTTCTTACACATGAGAAAATAAACATTTTACACTATTGTGTATATTTCAGAACAAACTGAAGGGAGCTGAGACGTCCGCCTGAGCCCTGCGGAGAAGACAGGACGAATGGCTTGTCCACAGCCACACAGCTACCAAATGCCCAGAGTGTGGCTTTGTGGCCTGACTCCAAGGTGCACTACACTGAAAAGAAAGTCACAGACACGGTGGCATCCATAATCCAACTCTTCAGACTACACAGTATAGACTCTCTATTTTTGCATTTTATTTTCAGTGAACAAGCATTTATTTTCTCCTTCTCCTAGTCCATCAATTTTAAAAGAAAATGAAAACTTATATTAATATTTATATTA
Source organism: Monodelphis domestica (assembly GCF_027887165.1). Classification (NCBI taxonomy): domain Eukaryota; kingdom Metazoa; phylum Chordata; class Mammalia; order Didelphimorphia; family Didelphidae; genus Monodelphis; species Monodelphis domestica. The sequence continues at coordinate 46,335,020 of NC_077232.1, read as the reverse complement.
ATTAATTTTAACACTAATGTTAACAATAATAAAAATAATACAATTAAATAAAATTAATAAATAATAATTTTTAAAATCCCACATTGACCATGTCCAAAAATGTACATCATTTCTCTAGGAGTATGTATATTTAGACGACATGGATAGAGTCAGGCTGACCCAAATTCAAATTCAACTTCAGTCATTTACTACCTGTGTGACCTTGGAGAAGTCACTTAACCTTGTTGGCCTCAGTTCCTCATCTGTAAAATGGGCTGGAGAAGGAAAAGGCTGACCAGTCCAGGACCTTTGCCAAGAAAACGGCAAATGAGGTTACAAGGAGTCAGACATGACTAGACAACGCTATATTGAGATCATAGAGTACGCTATAAGCTCCCTGAGGACAGTCTCACTTTTTATATTTGTGTCCTTAAAGCTCAACACAGTGTGCTATTCAAAATATTTTTTCACTCAATATTGGCTAAACATCTATCTTTACTTTTATTCTGATTTCATGGGGAAAGCATCAGCTTCAGAGTCAGAGGGCAAAGGACCAAATCCTGCTTCTGCCACGTACTTTTTGTGTGTCCCTTGAACCTCAGCTTTTCTCATTTATAAGATGAGACTCGATTCTCTGGCCTCGAAAGTCTGGCTCTAAATCTATGATCCTATCATTCGTGAATAATTAATTAAAGACCCCCATTCTGCGCCTGCCACTGAATTAGGTACAAAATTATGAGACACAGTTTGCTCCCTCAATGAACTTAGAATAGAGTTGGGAGATAAGGCAGACACACAGGAAACATTGACTTTTAAAACTAACTAAATAGGGGTAGCTAAATGGCTCAGTACTTAGAGAGGCAGCTGTGGAGTCAGGAAGTCCTGGGTT
>NC_077232.1:46146593-46242323 GCF_027887165.1 Monodelphis domestica | reverse complement strand
AGCCGTGGCCAAGCTCAGGGACCCCGGTTGGATGCTGTTCATTAAGAGGAGCCCTTTACCTACTCCCCCCCTGCACCAAAGGCACGCCACAGTGCCTTGTAGATCACACTGCAGAGAACATTAGCCTGGATCGCAATCAGTTACAAGAAGGGTCCTGTTTTCCTGCAATCCTTGACTGGCTATTTTATAAATTGTGCCAAACATGCTTCGTTTCTCTTTAATCATTCATGGGGATGGACTGCCTGTAAGACGCTTTCATCACCATGAACCACAGCCCTCACAGAATGATGTGACTTTACTTTCACATTTTTTAAAAAAGGTTTTCCTATCGTTTTCAAAGAACATTTCAGAGAGGCTGGGTGAGGGTTGAAGTACTGGAAAGAAAAGAGATTCTTTTTTTCAAGCCAACTCAGAAAAAGGAAGCCTGAAAATAACTAACAATCCCCATTTGGAAAGCACAGTAATGAAACTAGTTAAACAGAACTTTAACATTTTCAAATCTCTTTCCCTACATTATCCCACTTGAGTCACACCATAAAACCATGTGAGCTAGGGACCGCAGGTACAATTATTAGCATTTTGCCGGTGGAAAAAACCTTAAATTCAGATCATGAAGGGACTTTCCCAGGATCACACCACCAAGAAGATCAGAATTATCAATGACACACTACCTTGCCTCTCAAGCCTCAAAGGATTTTTAAAAAAGAGAAATTTGATTTCTCAACTTTTTCTCTCCAAGTCTCTTAAATAACAAAGGAGAGAGAGAGAGAGAGAGAGAGAGAGAGAGAGAGAGAGAGAGAGAGAGAGAGAGAGAGAGAGAGAGAGAGAGAGAGAGAGAGAGAGAGAGAGAGAGAGAAAGAAAGAAAGAAAGAAAGAAAGAGAGAAAGAGAGAAAGAGAGAAAGAGAGAAAGAAAGAGAGAGAGAAAGAGAAAGAAAGAGAGAGAGAAAGAGAGAGAAAGAGAGAAAGAAAGAGAGAGAGAGAAAGAAAGAGAGAAAGAGAGAAAGAAAGAGAGAAAGAAAGAGAAAGAGAGAAAGAAAGAGAGAAAGAAAGAAAGAAAGAAAGAGAGAGAGAGAGAGAGAGAGAGAGAGAGAGAGAGAGAGAGAGAGAGAGAGAGAGAGAGAGAGAGAAAGAAAGAAAGAAAGAAAGAAAGAAAGAAAGAAAGAAAGAAAGAAAGAAAGAAAGAAAGAAAGAAAGAAAGAAAGAAAGAAAGAAAGAAAGAAAGAAAGAAAGAAAGGAGACGAGGTTATCTGAGCAACTTTCAACCTCCTCTTTCAGAGAAGCCAAAACTAGCTCTGATGTCCTCCCTCTGTCATCCAAGTTATGAAATAGTCTGATGTGTTTTATTTTTTGCCATGATGACCTTTCATCTATAATCTGCCAACCTTTATGTTAATAAAGTAGAGACAGAACAACTCACAAATATCCAGTTACTAGAGAGTACTTTATTTTATTTTTTTCTGTCTGGTCTCTAGACAAGACTAAGTGAGATGAAGGGGGCAGAGGGAGGAAGGTACATGGTCAAATAACAAATATTTCACCTACTATTTAAATTCCATGTTGTTGTTTTTTTTAATGGCTAGATAAAAAAGAATCAAAGGATTCAAAATTTAGAGCTGGATGGGTCTTTAGACATCAAGAATCCAAAGAGTTAATGTAAGTAAAGATTTTGGCGAACCTAAAAATGAAATTATCATTATCTCTTTTTTTTTGTTTTTTTTAATTACTATTTGGATGAGGAAACAGGTCTAAAGAGGTTAAATGGTGTGCAAAGGGTAATATAATTAGTAAGTGACTAAGGCAGCATTTAAACCCAGTTCTGTGCCTTCCCTTGGCCGTCAGATTCACCGGTCTCACTATAGCATTCCACCACCACAATGACCCGCCTCCATTTTATTCAGTCCAGGATATCTCAAGTGATTAGCTGCTATTTTTTGAAAAAAAAATTCAAAATGTAGGACCCAGGTTAGTTATTCTAATTAGGACAGCAGGACAGAAAACTGGGGTGAACTGTGTGACTCTGAAGGCCAAAGGAAAACACATCCCAAGGTTGTATTGGAATGGCCCATTGGGAATGGTTTATATCAGGCAAGATATTCCAGGAACTCAGCCTGGCATTTATGTAAGTGGAACTGCAGAGCAAAGTCTTAAAGAGATGCATTTTACCAGCAACAGCAAAAGAAGGATTGGGATAACATCCATAAACCTAGACAAAACAATACTCCAGTTGTGCTCCCAACTCTGAACCTCTCCCCACCCAAGAAATCAGCTGTTGGTCCATAGATGGGAACTGGCTGTTAATGCTGCAGACTTCTTTTGCTGTTCAGCAACAAAACTATCTGAAAAATAAAATAACATAAGCTCGGTCTTCAAAATGCAGAAAGGCGGTGCAAAAGGTGGCCATTGAGCCAAAAGAAACAACCTAAGAGCATTATAACCAGATTTCTGGTCTGGAAAGGGATAATCAACACAGGTCTTAAGCTGGTAAGATCTTCCTCGTGGCACAGACCCAGAACCCCAAGCAATGTTCTTCAGAAAGCACACACTCGATAGGGGTTTGTTCACTTAAATGAACGGCTTAGAGATTGCATTTAGGTTACAGTTCTTGTAGTAAGACCAACCTTTCCAGACCAAATTCACGAGGCATATTCTCCTGGATGCCTTCTCTGGTCCATTGCTAGCCTTCCTTTCAACAGAGACCAATGGGACGGAATCTGTTCTAGAGAAATTTGTTGAGAGCTTTAAGTAGATTATATGCTGATCACATTTAATTTCCTAAGATCTCATAATCAGAACTAGAAGGGACAACGTTGGTATTTGTTGTTTACACATTTCAGTTGTGTCTTCTTGAGGTTTTCTTGGTGAAGATACTCAATGGTTTGCCATTTACTTCTCCAGTTCATTTTACAGATGAAGAAACCAAAGCAAATAGAGTTAAGTGATTTGTCCAGGCTCACAAAACCAGTAAGTGATTGGGGTTGGATTTGAACTCAGGGAGATGAGTTTTGCCCTACCTCGTGGTCCAGCACTGTACCACTTGGCTACCCTAGGAGGAACATCACAGGATCACAGACTTAATATGAGAAGACACCTTCAAAGGCATTTAGTTCAACCTTCTCTGCCATTTTACACTTGGGGACTATAAAAGTTAAATGACACCAAGTCATACAAATTATGACTCAAATCTGAACTTGGGTCCTCTGACTCTAAATCCCCATTCTTACCCTTACCCTGATTTTTTAGAGATAATGAAATCAAGGTCCAAAGAAGCTGGATCATTTGATCAAGGCCACACTGGTAGTAACCATCATTTGAGCCCTGATCCTCTGTCTCCAAATGTTATATTCTTTGTACTGGAAAAGAAAAAAGAAGAAGAAAGTCTTTGTTGTGAAATGTTTACATATCTGAATGGCACTACTTGGCTGTGTCCTCCAAGGAACAAACCAGAGGAAGTATTAGAACCAAATTGGAATCCAGATGTCCCGAGGCTGCTGGAAAAGGGAGCAAGATTGAAGTCACAGAATGTGGATTCAAATCTAAACTCTACAATGTAGTAGGTGTGTGGTTTGGGCCAGTCACCTCCACTCTCAGGACCTCAATCTCCCTAAATGAAAAATGAAGAATTTTACTGAATTAGACAGTTGTTTCTGTCTCTAAATCATTGATCTTACAACCTGGGGTCTAGTGCCTTCCCTTGTTCATTTAAATTAACTGCTTAGATATTGCCTTTACATTGTAATGCTTAGACAAGATTAAACTCTTCTTCCTTAAGGAAAAAGTCACTGAGGCAGCCTCATGAAAAGAGAGGGAGTCTGTGGCCAAAGAAGCAGGTTAGAAGGAAAATAAAAGGAGAGGATAATAATGGCTACCACTTCAAGATTTGCAAAAGTCTTTATGCTTTTGAACATTGCCAAGAACCCTGGGAAACAGAGAGTAAGAGGGGCTCCTGCCTACTGGAATATAAGCTCCTTGAGGACAGAGGCTGGGTGATTTTTCTTGTATTGGAATCCCTGAGGTCTTGTACAGTGCCTGGAACATTTTTAGAAGGTTCTTTGTAAATGCTTGTGAAGGGGAAGTGTCTTAGCTGGGGTTCCCCAACTATACACAAAAAATAAGAAACAGGGTTAAAATTCAAACCCAGGTTCCTTGACTCCAAATCTAGCACCCTATCTTGTTTCAGAGGGAGATTAACCCCAAGGAGCCAAAAGTGATGGGGTAGCTTCTGGAAGCCCGCTGTTCCGATGGGCATTTATGGACAGATGAGCCTTCTCTTTTCACTTCCCATTTTTTGATGCAACATGAGAAAATGAGCCATCTGAATGATGGTTTTTCTTGTTTGTGGGTGACCCTTAGGAAGACCTGAGTACAAATCTGGCTTCAGATCCTTAGTAGTTGTATGACCCTGGTCAAGTCATGCAACCTTGTTAACCTCAGTTTCCTCATCTGTCCAATGAGCTGGAGAAGGAAATGGCAAGCCAGCTGTGTGACCTTGGACAAGTCACTGAACTCTGCCTCAGTTTCCTCATCTGTCCAATGAGCTAGAGAAGGAAATGATAAACCAGCTGTGTGACCCTGGACAAGTTGTTGAACTCCGCCTCAGTTTCCTCATTTGTCAAATGAACTGGAGAAAGAAATGACAAGCCAGCTGTGTGACCTTGGACAAGTCACTGAACTCTGCCTCAGTTTCCTCATCTGTCCAATGAGCTAGAGAAGGAAATGATAAACCAGCTGTGTGACCCTGGACAAGTTGTTGAACTCTGCCTCAGTTTCCTCATCTGTCAAATGAACTGGAGAAAGAAATGACAAGCCAGCTGTGTGACCCTGGACAAGTCACTGAACTCTGCCTCAGTTTCCTCATCTGTCCAATAAGCTAGAGAAAGAAATGGCAAACCACTTTGGTATTTCTGCCCAGAAAACTCCAAATAGGGTCATGAAGAATCAGGCACCACTTGACCACAACTCCCAGATGCTGGGAATTACAGCACGCAGACTCTCCTGCCCACACCTGTAATGGGCAATCTCCCAAGTACAGCTCACACACATGAGTAAGTGGTCGCCAACCCCCAATTCATTTCTGCAAAAACAAAGATTGAAACCCTGGAGTCCAATATTCACCATACAGGAACAAAAAGCTCCAAATGCAAACATGAGGGAATGGAAGGAAAATTCCGTTTGGGCACTTCGGATAGGAGGAAGCCTTCCACTTTTATTAGGGTGACGGACTTTGAGATTTCCCCTCCTCCTTCAATCATAAAATGGGAAAAGGAACCAAGGAAACTAAGTGGGTCGGTAAGCTCGCACTTAGGGCTAACGACTCCCTCCCCAGACACCAATAAAATGCCACAAGAGACAATTGTCCACGCGAGGAAGACTGAGAAATGTCTTACATGGGACTAGGGAGCTCAAAGGTGGGATCCCTAACCCTTGGGCTCTTCTGCCTGTGTCCGCTCTTCTGGGGAAGCATTATTCATGGTGTAGAAATATATCATACAGAAAATGCAGCAGAATCATCCCCTACTGGGATTTATTCTTACTCGTATCAAATATACTGAGACCAAAACCCAGCTCTCCAAATGGGACACCTACAGTCGGTAAAATCTTGAGACCATGATCATTTTTGTTGTTGTTTTTCTCTCATCGCCTGCATGATTAATATAGTGAGCTATTACCATTGTGGTTCGGATCCCTGGAAACAAAGTGGGGAAACACTAGGTGGGTATCACAATGGATTTAGAGTCAGGAAGACCTGAGTTCAAATCCAGCCTGGACAAACTACATAATCATTGTCTACCTCCATTACTTCCTCTAGAAAATAGGGATAATAATAGCCCCTACCTCCTAGGGTTGTTGTGAGGATCCAATGGGATGATATAAATACTATAATGTTTTAACTAATAATAATTTAAAATTATAAAGTGCTATGTAAATGCTTGCCATTATTGCCACTGGAGCTTTTATTATTCTAACTGAGAGGCAATATGGACTTGGCATCAACAGAGATCTGTGCTCTCACAGCCGAGTCATCTATCTCTTCTGGGTTTCTTTGTCTATATAACGGAGATAAAAATATCTGCAAATGTATACATATATGCACATATATATCTCATAGGGTTGTCATGAGGGAAGTGTTTCATGAATCTTAGCACACTATAGAAAAATGAGTTCTTTATTTTTCATTTTAAAATGAAGAGTCCTGGCTAGGACAAGATCATCGAAGATGCTTAGATTCTTGAGAATCTCTTTGTGGTTCAATTCCACCGAACCAGAGAAGAATAAACTGGACTTGGGACATTTAAGGAGCTCAACGGAAAGAGGAACGATCCTGAGTTCGATTGTGGCCTCAGACACTTCTTAGCCAAATGACCATGGGAAAGTCACTTCACCCCCATTGCCTAGCCCTTACCAATCATCTGCCTTTGAACCCATTCTTAGACTGATTCTAAGACAAAAGTCCATTTAAAAAATGGACTTAAGCAGAAAATTAGCTAATGATCAAGGGGAAGGAAAACTGTGAGCCACAGGAGATGGCGTAAAAATATGTCTCCTCGGAGATCCTCAAGAACCCAGATCAATATTCACTGGGTCAGTAGGACTAAGCGAATTGGTTGGGTCGAGTCTGGAGACAGGGAAGCAGCTCTCCCCCTGGTGTGCCAGAGCTGCAAGCCCATCAGAGATGGTCCATTGGTGGGAGCTCCAGAGCTAACCTTCCACTCCATACCCGTCAGGCTCCTTTAGTGTTCACAAGACCTGACCGCTCTAACGTTCATACTCACACTTGCTGATCGAGTCACCCAGTAGGTTCAGACTGCTACCTTCTCCTCTGAAACTCATGCATTAGGGTTTCTTCCATACTTGCAATGGGAAACCAAGTCTAAGAAATATTAAACACAGAAAACTCTATTACAATAATGTCATGGTTGAGCCAGAAATCCAGGAAAAAAGAAGCAAGGAAGTGCTGAGTGAGGTTTGCAAAAGGAAGAAATTGCAGCTAGGATGCTCCATCTTCTTCCTTATCCCTTGGCAGAGTCCCACAGGACCAGGAGATATTAGATGCTTTGGTCCGCAAAGGTCTGGGTCAAATCCAAAGCTCCCACCAAAGTCAACCTCTTCCCATCCTCAGCTCACTCCAGTGCAATGTCACAATGGTGTCTAACATCATCCCTAAGAGGTGTAGGACCCAAGGGAGAGGCTCATAGGTGGTATGATACTCAGGGACAATTTAGGAGGACAGACCTTGCTCGGCAGCTCCTTGCTTTTTGGCATTTGTGTCTCAACCATAACATTATTTTAACATTGATTTGGGGGTTTCAAAAGAAATGAGGTGGCACCATTGGACAGCCTCTTCATTATTTTCGGCTAGTTTTTTTTCCCCTAAAGAACTACCTCAATACAGATTCTTCCTGACCCACAAAATGTTTTATTTGCAAGTTGTTGTGCCAACAGACTTCTAGAACCTTCCCTTCCTGCTTCATGGACTCATAACAGGCTGGGCCAGACCAGAACAGTTCCATTTCCCAAAGTAGATTCTTCTGCTTCACCATTTTCCTTCTGTATGGGGTCTTAGAGAGAGGCCAGAGCTTAGGGAAGTGGGTCATGGTGAACGGAGACATTCATAACTCACTGCAACCAGTTTGGTCTCAACCATCTAAAGGTCAAGTAGGATCCAAACTATGGTGTCGTTAAAGATGTGCCAAGCAGCCAGGCCTGGAGTCAAGAGGATCTGGGTTCAAATCTGGATTCTGACACTTCCTAGCTGTGTGACCTGGGGAAAATAACTCCAAATGCCTGGCCCTTTCCACTATAACAAAGAGAAATAAGGAAGATTTATCTTTCTTCTTCTATCTTAGAAATGATACTACAACAGAAGGTAAGAGTTTAAAAAAAAAAGATTCTGCCAAACCATAATTCTGTCTCTGGTGGTTATGATTAATAATAACAGCTCGAATTTTTATAGCATTTAAAGGTTTCCAAAATACTTTCCAAATATCTCATTTGATCCTAACCCAGGGAGGCAGTTGCTATTATTATCCTCATTTGTTGTTGTTCATTTGTTTCAGCCAAGGCCAACTCTTACTGACCCCATTTGGGATTTCCCTGGCAAACATACTGGAATGATTTACCATTTCCTTCTCCAGTTCATTTTACAGAAGAGGAAACCAAGGTAAACAGGGTTAAGTGACTTGCCCAGGGACATCCAGTTTAGAATTGTCTGAGGTCAAATTTGAACTCAGGAAGATGACTTATCCTCACTTACCCTAAGGGAACTGAAGCAGATAGGTTAGCGACTTACCTAAAATTTGCCCAAGTAAATGTCTGAGGTAAAACTTGAACTAGAGTCTTCCTGACTCCAGGTCCAGTGCTCTATCCACTAGATGACCTAGCTGCCTAGAATATGCTGCCTCAGTTTGCTTACTATATTTTGCACTAAGTCTCTCTTTTGTAAGATTTAAATTAATGTGTAATATTTCAAGTATTATTTTTATATAGTTTATTATCTGACAAAATAGAACAATGTGATTAAGTTTTTCTACCTGTTCAAAAGGACATTATAAATTGGACCACTTTTTTGGTCATATATATATTCCCTTTTATATTACAAATTAATCCAGGCTGAGGAAGACATCTCTAAACCCCTAACTTCATGGAATTCTGGGAATAGGAGCCCAATAAATATCACTAACAGACGGGCAATTCTGGACTGACAAGGTCTATGGTGTGAGAGAGAAAGATATGCTCCTCCCTTATCCTCAACTAAGCCTTTAAACAAAAAGTGGGAGGAGAAAAAAGGTGTTCCTTCCAGCAATAATTATAAATTAAGTGGCAATTATTCTGCTTAGCAATTAGAAGACCTACTGCATTTTAAACCATTAAGCATGGCAGAGATTGAATTAAATAAAAATAATACAAAGCATAAAAGCCATATTCCTTAAGAGAAATAGGACCTGTGCAGGTCTATAAGAGCCCTTTATATTTTTTTGTTTTTCTTAAAAGACTTAAAAATAAACCTCCTTTTTAATAACTACCATTTCTGTAGAATTCAGGAGGGAAAAAAATCTATGCTAAGATGGCAGCTCAGACTGTTCTGAAACTCCAACCAATGGAACTCAGAACAGCAAGGTTGACAATGGAAATAAAGTCACTGCTTTAAGTGTCCCATTGGGGCTAGAAAGAAATGGTCTTCTAGAACTTGATTAAAACTAAATTGAAAAAGGACATATTTGGTTAATATTGCATTAGACTAAAATATAGAAATGAACCCTAATCCCCTCTAAATCTAATCAGAAAAAAGCCATCTCAATTTCCAAACTTTCCGAGCATTTTCTCTAAATGCATCACAGATCAATTTACATGGTACTTTTGCCAATAAGCAAAACCAAATCACAGGTTCCAATTGGCTTATATTGGAAAGTGTGAGAGTAAAATTGGAGAAAATAAAATTACTGCAAACAAACTCCATTTTCTCTGCTCTGAAGGGAATTTCGGGGAATATTTTATTGCTATCAAATAATATTTCTGAAGGCATCAATACACAATTCTATTTGCTTTTCATAGTCCCTATTCACTGTATAATCTAATCCACTCTACAGAAAATCTCCCAATTCAAAGCAGATTCTACGAAGATGGATATTACCTTGCACATACATCCTGTATCAATTTTAATAGCTTGCACTTTGGACTAGAAGCCCTATACAGCATTAGGCAGGGTCCAATAAAATCAACCTTGATCACCCTCCGATTCAGAATTCTAAATCAAGACTTGTAAAACAAACATGGAAAGAATAAAATAAAAATGGTCAGGGTAGGTGAGTTTCATCAGCACTGACATTAAAGGCGACAGAAGAAGGGATGAGAATATTCATTTCACCATTTATTTTTGCAATTTTTAAGCTTATGATTGCCCTGTTTTATGCCTCACTTAGTGTTAATCAGAGGGTCACTGAACAGTTATCTGAATGGTTGCGTTTGTCAGCAAGTGGCATAAGTCACCGAGAGAATGTATGATCAGAGAAGGAGGTTGGTTGGTCATTTGGCACCAGTGATGGATGGCAGATGGGCAGCCTCAGTGCTCTATTTCCATCTTCAAAATACAAATGCCTTTGGTGCTCGGTTCAATGGCGATTTCACCCATATGGTTATTCCTTTCTGAGGTACAGATCCCAATCCATCGGTGGCTTTTTATTCCATAGGAATCTTAGCCACATTCTTTCAGAGTCTTTTGTGACATGATGGAGCTATCCAACATTCTGGAGCTCTTTTGTCCTATTGAATGGAGCCGTTATAAAGGACTATGGAAGAATATGAATAAGAATCCTAGGATATAATAGGATAAGACACTATGGATAATCTGAGATCCTCACCTTTATTTTTTTTTTTAATAGGCAATGGGGGTTAAGTGACTTGACCAGGGTCACACAGCTGGGAAGTGTCTGAGGCTGGATTTGAACCTAGGACCTCCCATCTCTAGGCCTGGCTCTCAATCCACTGAGCTGCCCAGCTGCCTCCAAGGGATCTTCACCTTTAGAAAGCATACCCCACATTCTGGTGACATCCCAGATCCATTGGACCACCAAAAAATAGCCTGCGGCTGAGAAACAATCACTGCTAAACAGTCAACAACCTATTAATTATCTACTATGTGCCAGACACGGGGAGAGTCTAGGAAGACAAAGACAATAATAAATCATTCCTTGTCCTCAACAAACCTCTATTCTATTGGGGGAGACAATCCCCCCCACACTACATATATTATATATTTATATCAGGTAATTGACAGGGGACTTCCATGAGATTATCTAGTGATCAGGAAATAAAGAAACTATCTTTTATAAATGATCATTCCTAGCTTTCCTTGATCTCTTGGTAAAGAGATCTCTTGATATTATAAATAATAATAATAAGGCTTCATATACTCAGACTTGCCTTGTTTCCACCATTTTCATTCCACCTCCAAGACTACTTGGTTTCTGGAATTTACAATGTCAGTTTCCATCAAGCACTTCATTTGTGTGTCTTATTAAGCAGCCATTTTTTTTTCAAAAATAAGATATTTTGGGGCAGCTTGGTGGCTCAGTGGACAGAGGGCCAGGCCTAGAGACAGGAGGTCCTGCTTTGTCACCCTGGACAAGTCACTTAACCTCAAATACCACTCTTCTGCCTTGGAAATGATACTCAGTAATGATTCTTAGATATTGATACTGAATATAAGATAGAAAGTAAGGCTTAAAACAAAACAAAACAAAACAAAACAAAACAAAAAGAATAAGATACATAAGTCAAGAGGATGTTACCATCATTAAAAAGAGAACCGCTCACTACTCAGTGCCCAAGATCACATGGGGAGTAAGGATTAGAAGTAGAATTTAAGCCCAGTTTTAATGACTTTGTATCTTTGCACTGTATGATGCTGTCTCTCCAATTAAACTCTATTCATACCAGATTCTTGATCGAAAAGAAAAACAGCAATTGAAGGATGACAAAAATTGTAAATTTATAAACTTATTTTGTAAATTTGAAAACAGTAAATTGTGTAGTATGTAAATTTTATATTTTTTTCCCTCAATCTCTTTCTAGCATTCCAAGAAACAACTCCTCAGCATATGGAATTATTAGAACTTGCAAGTCAGAAGCACATATAGGAAAAAAAAACAGGCAATGTTAATCGGTGGCGGTAATTAATAACACTAGTTAATGGGATAAATACTCATTATTTAAAGAAAGCAATTCTTTTTTCTTAATTGGGTTCCCCTCACTAAAAGTTAGAAGTCCAAAAACATCCCAGGAAATGTTTATATTTTGACAGCCAGCTTTGCATAAGATGATCTCCCCTTCATGAACTACTTTCACTATGATTGTGTCCAAATTCCAAAATCACTGGTTCAAAGATGAGAATCTTTCCCTGTTTATTTAAACACAATATTCCACAACTTAAGTACAGTGGGACGTAGTCTGGATGTCAAGCTAGAAGAGTGAGTTTAAATCTTGACTTATTTGCAATCTGTGTGACCATGGGCAAATCATTTCCTTCTTTGGGTTCAATTTCCTTAGCTAAAAAATTATGAGGCTGAAAAAGACCCAAGAAGATTTAGATGAACTGATGCAAAGTGAAGTGAGCAGAAGTAAGAAATCACTGTATATAATAATAGCAATATTGTAAGGATGATGAACTGTGAAAGCCTTAAGTATTCTGATCAATACAATGATCCAAAATAATTACAAATGACTTGTGGAAAAATGTTATCAACTTCTAAGAGAGAAGTACAGATTGAAACATTTTTTGGTTTCATTTCCTTCCTTCCTTCCTTCCTTCCTTCCTTCCTTCCTTCCACTCTTCCTCCCTCCCTTTTTCCTTTCTTCCTTCTTTTCTTCCTTTCTTCCTTCCTCCCTCCTTCCTTCCTTCCCTCCTCCCTCCTTCCCTCCCTTCTTCTTTCCTTCCCTCCTCCCTCCCTCCTTCCCTCCCTCCCTCTTTCTTTTCTCTTTCTTTCTTTCTTTCTTTCTTTCTTTCTTTCTTTCTTTCTTTCTTTCCTCCTTCCTTCCTTCCTTCCTTCCTTCCTTCCTTCCTTCCTTCCTTCCTTCCTTCCTTCCTTTTTTCTTAACTAAAGTCCTAAGAGAATGAGTTGAGTAAATACCAGCAAGAGCTAGAACTGGTCTTTCTACCATACTTTAATCCACCAAACATTTTTGACCACCTACTAAGAATATAGACCCATACACAGCCATATGGATATGATTTAAATAATTTTTAAAATTTATTCTTTAAATGAAGTTATAGACTAGTAGGAAAGACATGACAGAGACTCAAATTACTATAATACAAAGTAGGATAGAATAAATTAATGAGTGGTAATAATAATGGTAGCTTTTTGTGCTGACAAAGAATTGGAAATTTGGGGGATGGCCCATCAATTGGGAGATGGCTGAACAAATTGTGGTATGATTGTAATGGAATACTATTGTGCTATAAGAAATGGCTAAATGGAAGATTTTCAGAAAAACCTAAAAAGACTTATATGAACTGACGCAAAGTGAAGTAAGTAGAACCAGAAAAACATTGCACCCAGTAAAAGTAATATTATGAGGACTAAGTGTGAATGACTTGTTTTCAGCCATATAGTTATTCAAGACAATCTCAAAGACTCATGATGAAAAATGGAGTCTGAATGAAGCCCAAAACATATTATTTCACTTGCTCTTTTTTTTCTTTAAGAACTCTTCCATAAATGACTAACATGTTTTATATCATTGAATATGTGAAATCTTTATCAAATTGCTTACCATCTTGAATGAAAGGGAGGGAGAAAGAAAGGGAGAGAATTTGGAATTCAACAACAACAACAACAACAACAACAACAACAACAACAACAACAACAACAACAACTAGGGGGCAGCTAGGTAGCTCAGTGGATTGAGAGCCAGGCCTAGGACAGGAGGTCCTGGGTTCAGATCTGGCCTCAGACACTTCCTAGGAGTGTGAGATATTGGAGAAGTAACTTAACCTCCATTGCCTAGCCCTTACCACTCTTTTGCCTTGGAGCCAATACACAGTATTGATTCTAAGACAGAAGGTAAGGGATTAAAAAACAACAACAACAACTAATGTTAAAATTATTTTAGGGGGCAGGTAGGTGGCTCAATGGATTGAAATCTAGGCCTGGAGTTGGAAGGTCAAATCCAGCCTCAGACACTTCCTAGGTGTATGAGATATTGGAGACGTCACTTAATCCCCATTGCCAACCCTTTCCCACTCTTCTGCCTTTATTTAAAAACTTACTGAAATACTTTATTTTCTATAATTTTATTTTTATCTTTATACTGTCCCAGTAAGCATACAGCATTGATTCTAAGATAGAAAATAAAGGTTTTGGGGGGTTGTTTTTACATGTAATTGGGGGACAAACAAATTTAATATTTATCTAGTCCATGTTAACTTACAAAACATGTTACATGTATGACCTCATTTGAGCCTCACAACAACCTCAAGAAATAGCTATGGCAACTATTATTCTCCTTCCCTATTTGATAAATGAGGACTCTGTGAGCAAGAGAGATATTGTGATTTGAACTCAGGACTTCCCATTTCTAAGCCTGGCTTTTGCTTGGAATTATTTTGTCAATCTTGCCAGTGTATTACATTTGCGAGTTCGTATCGACATAACCTCCTTGAAAAGAAACATCTTGAGTGCTTTTCCCAAGCTCTGTGTAATGGTTTTTCAGAAAATAAACTCTGTGGGAAATGACTGGTATACATAGTTTGGTAAGAGTCTTTCATTTGTGGCTCCTGTAATAATTAAAATAAAATAATAGTTCTACTACCCAGATTGTATATATATATATATATATATATATATATATATATATATATATATATATATTTTATAAGTTTATTAGGAAGGGTAGACAATCATTCCTAAGTAGCCTGGCCTCATGCTCCCTAGCCTGTCAGTTTCTTCCTTATTCCCCCTCATCTTCCTGCTCTGTCTCTTCTCCCCATGCTTCTCCCATGCTCTTCTCCTCATAGTCTTCTCGTTGGTCTCTCCTAATTCTGCCCCAAACCTTAACTTTTACTGACCTACAGAACATACACCGATGCAACCCTGGCACAATTGCGGTATGTCAGGAATGTTTGATAGACAGGCAAAGTTACTCAGGAGGGGGAGGGGATGAGCTTCCTTGACACAATCCCAACCCCAAATACAGATGTTCTCAAAGTTGGTGTATCTTAAAATTTTTAAACTGCATTTTTAGGACATGATAAGCATGTTTTTTCACCATAATGGACTTTGGATTTGCCTAGGATAATTTCCTCATTTGTAGAGGATGGAGAAGACCTTCATCAGTGTAAGAAAATTCCTAGAGAAGACTCCCTCGGCCCATGGATGAATGAGAAAGCATTGATTTGGTCAACATCCATTCTGAAACTCCTAGTCTTGGAGAGCTGCCCAGGGCACTCCCTGAGAACTGACATGACTTAAGAGAAGCAGCATCTGAAGCCAGCTCTTCATGACTCCAAGCCAGCTCCTTGCCTGCTACCATGATGCTTCTCACGCCCCTCATTAGCGGATACTCAGATCATAATAAACTAGGGCTGCCCTAGTACAAGGTAAAGAAACCGCCCATCCTCCCAGGCTTAGACAGGAACACTGATTTGTACACAAGGAAACGCAACCTAAGTTTGCTTGGGGTAAAAAGAAATGGTTCAAAATGCTTTGCCATGAAAGAAGGGAATTCCTTTGGGGGACTCTGTCTGGAAACTGCAGGGTGGAAACAAGTACCATAAGAAAGGCTATTTCTTTCTTTTTTTTTTGCAGTGTCTCACCTAATTCTCCAGACTTGAGAGCTCTGGGAACTTCCCATCCAAAGCTTTTGAAGTTTCTCCCTCCTAAGAAAGTTGAACTCTGTGACTGCAGGGCTCAAGGAAGACACATTGAAAGATGCAGCCAGAATATCTCCTTGTTCTTCCCCTATTAATTTTCCTCCGGTGCACTAAGAGCCTTTCCCGATGTACCTTTCTGTAATTCAGGGATTATAGCATTAGACAGCAGGCTGCCAAGTTTGCCCACATGCAGATCTTTTCCGTCACCTGACTCTGGTAAGTGCTGTATTTAATTCAAAGACCTGGCAAAGTCAGGTCTAAACCTGATTTTTATCCCTCTCATCTCTTCTGAACAACTAAGGGGACACGCGTTCTACTGATATCCTCTGATACTCTGAAGCTAATCTTGGATTTTTTTCAAAATATAATCAGTGTATTAAAAGGCAACCCATTGGGGGGCAGATGGGTGGCTCAGTGAGATAAGAGGTACTGGGTTCAAATCTAGACTCGGACACTTCCTCAGTCACTTAACCTCCATTGCCTAAACTGTACCACTCTTCTTTCTTGAAGCCAATATTCCAAGATGGAAGGTAAGAATTATTAAAAAATAAGATAAACAGAGGCGCTTATATTTTGTCCTACAGGTAATAGGGAGCCATTGTAGTTTATATATTGAGAATGAGCCATGGTCTGCTTTGTGCTTAAGAAAAAATCGCTCTGGGAGCTATCTGGAAGTTGGATTGAAGAGGGAATGCCTTGAGGCAGGAATATCTTCCCAGAAGCATAGGGAGGCTACTGCTATCTTCCAGGAGAAAGTAATGAAAGCCTGAATTCTGATGATAACTGAGTGAAGAGTGAAGATATTGAATTGGATAACCTTAGATCAGGAGCACTGGGAATCATTTACCATTAGGGTCAGTGTAGCATTATCTACCTGGACAAAAAGTTCTCTGAGGAAGGAAAGCTGAAACAGATGGATAACAAAGCCCAGCAGAATCACAGCATCTCAGTGGTGTTCTAGATTAGACCAACTCAATCCCATTCAAGACTCCCCTTTCTGTACCATGATCAATTGTCTAAAATATATTCTAGAATAAGAGAATCCTGATTGTCTAAAATATATTCTAGAATGATAAAAGAACACCAACTGTCTAAAATATATTCTAGAATAAGAGAATCCTGATTGTCTAAAATATATTCTAGAATGATAAAAGAACACCAACTGTCTAAAATATATTCTAGAATAAGAGAATCCTGATTGTCTAAAATATATTCTAGAATGATAAAAGAACAATTGTCTAAAATATATTCTAGAATAAGAGAAGCCCAATTGTCTAAAATATATTCTAGAATGATAAAAGAACACCAACTGTCTAAAATATATTCTAGAATGATAAAAGAACAATTGTCTAAAATATATTCTAGAATAAGAGAATCCTGATTGTCTAAAATATATTCTAGAATGATAAAAGAACAATTGTCTAAAATATATTCTAGAATAAGAGAATCCTGATTGTCTAAAATATATTCTAGAATGATAAAAGAACAATTGTCTAAAATATATTCTAGAATAAGAGAAGCCCAATTGTCTAAAATATATTCTAGAATGATAAAAGAACACCAATTGTCTAAAATATATTCTAGAATGATAAGAGAATCCTGATTGTCTAAAATATATTCTAGAATGATAAAAGAACAATTGTCTAAAATATATTCTAGAATAAGAGAAGCCCCATTGTCTAAAATATATTCTAGAATGATAAAAGAACACCAATTGTCTAAAATATATTCTAGAATAAGAGAATCCTGATTGTCTAAAATATATTCTAGAATGATAAGAGAACCCTGATTGTCTAAAATATATTCTAGAATGATGATAAGAGAGAAGCTGTTCTGAACATTGTTTTATTTGGTGCCATGTGTCTCATTCACAGTCATTAAGTCATTTCCTTATGTAACTTATAACTTGAGGAGATTTAAGGATCTCCATGCTTTTTTTTTTTTAGAAGGGGTATTTGGTCAGCTGTCTGGGAACATCAAATATGGGAGACATTACTTTCTGACCCATGTTCCTCTGAGCAGCAGAGTAGACATTTTTATGTCATTCTCTCACAGTGGCAACTCGGGGTGATGATGGGGGGCAGAGAAGGTGGGAAGAGTAACCAAAAAAAAAGAATATA
This sequence comes from Monodelphis domestica, assembly GCF_027887165.1. Lineage (NCBI taxonomy): Eukaryota > Metazoa > Chordata > Mammalia > Didelphimorphia > Didelphidae > Monodelphis > Monodelphis domestica. Next base: position 46,224,835 of record NC_077232.1, on the reverse strand, counting down.
CCCTACATTGCTGGGGATGCTTAAATAACTTTCAGAATCATAGACAAAGAGTTGGGAGTGAATTCAGAGATCCTCTAGTGAGACTCCTTCATTTTATAAATGAGGAAACTGGGGGCTAATGATGTGGCCAAAATCACATAGGTAATAAACATTAGGAGCAACATTCGAACTCAAATCCTCCGACTTGAAAGGCAGAGTTCTTTCTATTGTATCCTACCTGGGAAAGGTCTTGAGAATACAAATAAAGCCAAGTTCTCCCCAAGCAGAAGCTCCTAGAACAAAATACCAAGTTTTCTTGTTATTATATCTCCAAGCCTACAACTTTCCTCCATCTTTAGAACCAATTTCATCATTTCTGGAGCCAAGAATAGAACTGTTCCATGACAGCAGGTCTGTCTGAGACAGCTAAAAGGAATCTGGGAAAGCTGGACCTCACCGATTGCATAATGGCGCGTCTACACTGCCTTTCCGCAACTTGATGAGATAAGCATGATTTTAAACTAACCTTCTCCAAAAAGTTCAGAGACCAAGGGGCTTCTTGAATAAGAAGTAGAGGAAGGGAGAAGGAAGAAAAGGAAATAACCAAAAAGGAAAAAAAATAAAAAGATAAAAGGAACAAAACAAGTAGTAGATTCATGATTGGAATCTTGGGAGTTCTGACAAATGGGATCACAGGGGCCATTCACTACTATTCACCAGGGCCAGTCACTACAGCTGACTTATTAATCAATCAACAAATATTTATTAATTATCTGCTGTGTTCTCCTGCTTCTCCTAAATTAGCAGAGGCGATTTCCTTTCCTGAGAATCCCCTACAGCTATTAAATTACATATCCAATCCATGGTCAATCAATCAATACTATTAAGCACCTACTATGTGCCAAGAATGATACTGGAATTCCAGGAATCAAAGAAAGTAATCCTTGCCCTCAAGGAACTTACACTCTATTGTGGGGAACAATATAATTATCTACAAATATGTAATCCCCACAAAAGGCAGTTTGGGGTGGGAGGGCACCATGATCTTGGAAGAGAGAGAAATGCTTCACATAGAATGAGATGCCCGAGCTGAGACACAAGGAATTCTGAGCAGTGTGGATAAAGAGGGAATGCAAGAGATAGTCTTTGTGAAGGCATGGAGATGGGCCAGTGGATCACCTTCCAACGAAGCCCTCTTTAGGTATTGGGAAAGATCTGGAGAATACAAATAAAGTCAAATAAAGCCCCACAGAGGCAGTTTCCAACAATCGTGTCTATTGTGTGGTTCTACTTCCAATATTTATCTCTATCTGCCAATTCCAGTGTGTCCGACCATTTCCCCACATCAACTTTGAAGGGGAACATAAGGATTTGTCCTTGGCAAGTTCCTGCCTCTTCCACGGCCCACACACCAAAAGTAAAATAAAGAAAGGTGCTAAGTAGAAAGGGGGAGCCTCAGAATATAACCTGCTCTTTCAAGATGTCATGGAGGCCAACTAGCATCCTTTGTTAGCTATGAGATGCCAGATGGAAGCCGTCTTTGTTCTCATCTAGCACAGCAAGGTCCATAATCTTAGAGCTGGCAACCTGCACCTGAAAAGAATTCTCTCCACATGATTCAACAGGCTGTGGTCTACACTAGTAGATTTATTCAATCAATAAACATTTATTAAGCGCCTACTATGTGCCAAGCACTGACTTTTCCAGTAACAGAAAAGCCACCATTTCCTAAACCATGGCATTCCATTCCAAGAAACTCAACTTTTTATGCTCTTTTTTTAAAACCCTCATTTTTTATCTCAGTAATTACTCTAAGAAAGAAGGGCAAGGGCTAGGCAAATGGGGTTAAGTGACTTGTCCAGGGTCATACACAGAGAGGGAATACCAGATGCCAGATTTGAACCGAGACCCTCTGTTTGCAGGTCTGACACTTGACCTACTCTGCCATCAGTTTTTAAAATAAAGTTCTTCCTTCTATGAAACCTAAATGTTCTACTCTGTAACTTCTACCTACTCCTCCTCGAGTTTCACCCACTAAGGCCAAGGAAAACAAATCATCACTCTTTCACGTGATGGCACCTTAAATGTTTGAAGAGAGCCATTGTTTCTCACTAGTAATTCTTCCTCTAGTCTAAACATCTCCAGATCCTTCAGGAATTTTTAACCCTCTCACTGTCCTAGTTGCCCCTCTTCTAGCCCTTAACTCAGTGCCTGGCACACCGTTTGCTTGTAATAAATGCTCAGTGGCTATTGATATTGGTAATATCCTTCCTCACATACAGTGTCCAGAATGGAATGCAATGATCCATAAGTGGTCTCCAAGGACAGAAAGGAGGGGAATTACCACCTTCCTCATTGCAAACACAATTTGACTCTTGGCTCATTTATTTTGGCTCTGATTCACGTGCAGCTCTGTAGGCCCCCCTAGATCTTTTCCAAATGGACTCTTTGGGAAGTGTAGCCATCCCTCTCTCACCCTGTCCTTGTACACTTGGTTTTATTTAACCCATCTGTAGGCTTTCACGTCTCTCTTCAGTTTCAGGTTGTTGCTCAAGCCCATAATTTTGTCTTCTTCGGAGGACATTCTGAACTTGAGGAGTCCTAGACATTGTGAGCTAATCCTTCTTTTTTCCCATAAGCTATGAGATAATTCAGCTCCCTGGCTGAGTTCATTGGCTTCTCCTGTGAAGACTTTTGGCTCCCAACGCTCCCTATGCATGGGGCCCATGACCCAAGGGAAGTCACACTTTGGGACCTCACAATAACGGGTATTCATGTTTTTCAAGTCTTCCATGACAATATTTTAACTTGTCAACGATTGCTTAAATCAGAATCTCTACAAATCAATCATAGAACCCTGGGAACTGCCACTAATCAGACTGCCGATGCAGTCAAATCAACTGCCACTAAGACAGAGTTAAGAAATAGCTTAATAAGGTAAACTGAGTGATGAGTTTAGATATGGGGGGGGGCAGGTCACCTGACTTCTCCATGCCTCAAGTTATTCGTTTCATATACATATATATATTAATATATATATATATATATATATATATATATACTGAATATATTAATGTCTGTAGTATCCACATTCAAAGGTTATCAGGCGATGCATTTGAAACAAACGACGCAAGGTTCTTTGTCAATAAACAGAACTATGGTTCCATTTCTGTTCATATGAAACCACATAAGACGCTTTGCAAACTTCAAGGACCTGTGTAAATTATATAGACTATAAATGAATAATTTATATAAAACACAATGATTATATAATATAATATTTTTATAATATATAATTATTTTATTATATATTATATGTACTATATAGTAATATAATATATAATTATGTATGTAAATAATAATGTAATATAATATATAATAAAATAAGTTAATAATATCAGTAAAAATAAATTATATATTATATATAATAAATTATATAAACTATCAGTAATTGCTGGTATTAAATTGAAATGTTCTATGCATTAAACTCTATTACAATTATTCTAAAATGAATATATTAAAATTTTAAACCATTCAAATATTAAAATTAAAATGATAAAAATATTTAAAAGAATCCATTTTCCAGCCACTTGTCTGTGAAAACCAAAGGCTTATTTCAACGGGCTTTTTTGTTCCCTAACCCACCAGTATCAGCACTCAGACCGTCCCCAACATGAATATTAAACCCAGCAGTGCCCATGAACCAGAGGCACCCAATCCGTTAATTATCAAGTCACCCAGGCTGGTAGCAAGAAGCAGACAGCAGGGGCTCAGGAAGCTGCCCATTTTTCTTGTAATAAAGAAAATAAAGCCAGTCATTCTAAGGACATTTATTAACCCCCCAGTCTGGGTAATTACCATCAGATGTGGGTCTGCCAGCCTTGCATTAACATAAGCGGCTACACATTGGCCTAAGATACTGTGGATAAGTGCTAACACTGGAGTTTTGAGAACCGAGCCCTGTATCCAACAAACCTTTTGAAAAGAATTCTGCACTCAATGGTTGCCTGCCTGCCTGCCCACAAGAAATTCATTTTATGCTAACAAAAAATTAAAAAAAAAACAGCGAGGAGAGAGAGAGAGACAGAGAGAGAGAGAGAGACAGAGGGAGAGAGAGAGAGACAGAGAGAGAGACAGAGAGAGAGACAGAGAGAGAGAGAGAGAGACAGAGAGAGACAGAGAGAGAGACAGAGAGAGAGAGAGACAGAGGGAGAGAGAGAGACAGAGAGAGAGAGAGACAGAGGGAGAGAGAGAGAGAGACAGAGAGAGAGAGAGAGACAGAGGGAGAGAGAGAGAGACAGAGAGAGAGACAGAGAGAGAGACAGAGAGAGAGAGAGAGAGACAGAGAGAGACAGAGAGAGAGACAGAGAGAGAGAGAGACAGAGGGAGAGAGAGAGACAGAGAGAGAGAGAGACAGAGGGAGAGAGAGAGAGACAGAGAGAGACAGAGAGAGAGACAGAGAGAGAGAGAGAGAGACAGAGAGAGACAGAGAGAGAGAGAGACAGAGGGAGAGAGAGAGAGACAGAGAGAGAGAGAGAGACAGAGACAGAGAGAATGAGAGAGAAGAGAGAAAGAGAGAGAGAGAGAAGGGGGGAAGAGAGAGAGAGAAGAAGAGAGAGAAAGAGAAGAAGAAGAGAAAGAGAGACAGAGGGAGAGAGACAGAGAGAGAGAGAGAGAATGAGAGAGAAGAGAGAAAGAGAGAGAGAGAGAAGGGGGAAGAGAGAGAGAGAAGAAGAGAGAGAAAGAGAAGAAGAAGAGAAAGAGAGACAGAGGGAGAGACAGAGAGAGAGAGAGAGAAGAGAGGGGGGAAAGAGAGAGAGAGAAGAAGAGAGAGAGAGAAGAAGAAGAAGAAGAAGAAGAGAGAGAGAGAGAGAGAGAGAGAGAGAGAGAGAGAGAGAGAGAGAGAGAGAGAGAGAGAGAGAGAGAGAGAGGGAGGGAGAGAGGGAGAGAGAGAGAAAGAGAAGAAGAAGAAGAAGGAGAGAGAGAGAGAGACAGAGACAGAGAGACAGAGACAGAGAGAGACAGAGAGACAGAGAGACAGAGAGAGAGACAGAGACAGAGACAGAGAGAGACAGAGAGAGACAGAGAGAGAGAGAGACAGAGAGAGAGAGAGAAACAAGGAGGCATTCAATTGAGCAAGCAAGCATTTTCTTAACTCATTTGAAGATAATCTCTGGCTTTCCCTGACAATTTCCCCAACAAGCAGAGGCGGGAAAAGAGACCTTGTGTGGTTGGTTGGTAGCGGCGGTCCTCGCGCGGGTTGTACGACATAAAACAGCAGAGCGGTGATAAAACAAAAAGGGCTCTATAATAGACAGGACACCACCGACCAATTTTAAATTGAATTACACAGCCTGCTAATCTTTACGATGAGATAAAATTTCTTTCAACACTACACATTATACTAAAATTTGCAGTGCATTCCCCCCCCCCCCATCTGCCAAGCCAATGCCCCCTTCCCCTGCTCTGGGGGATCGGTGGAGCCCCCCCAGCATTGTTCTCGCTAAGCGGCGTGGAGCTCTCCAAAAGCCTTTCTTCATTTTTCATTGCTATTGTTAGCGGCTAAGTATCAGTCCATCTTCCCTGGGCACAGAGACTCTGGATTTTTCCGTGCCTTCCCCCCTGCATACATTTACAGATAAAATAGATGCGCCCATCCAGGAAGGGACGTTTTTAAAAATTGAGACGGGCGTATTAAATATTGAAAGCCTGTGTACAAAAGAGGAGAGATGGCGCGTGTGCTCAGGGCTGGATACACAGCTGCTGGCCTCTGTGGGGAGACGTCCCCACAAATCCTTGCAGCCTGGGTCAGCCACCACACTGGGTGTGGGTAACCCATGGGGGCAGCTTTCCACTGACCCTTTGCTGAAATGGAAATGACAACAAACCAACAACAACAACAACAAAAACCCTTTTCCCATTCAAATGTCATATTGGAGCCTGGTGCCGTCTGTCTGTCTGTCTCTGACTCTCTCTCTCTCTCTGTCTCTCTCTGTTTCTCTCTAAATTGGGGAGGTCATTCTTTTTGTTGGCAATCTGATGGTTTCTGATGCAAACAATGCCAAATAATGATTTATTACTGGTCTTCCCCGTCTGGACAGGACCCCTTCTTTCTGCCATCTCTCAGAATTCCTAGCTTTTTTCAAGCCCAATGCAAGGATCACCTCCTACAGAAAGCCTTCCCTGATCCCCTAAGTTGCTGATAACTCTCTTCCCCCTCCAAATGCCTTTACACCTCTTCTATATATCCCAGGGGTCCCCAAACTTTTTACACAGGGGGCCAGTTCACTGTCCCTCAGACCATTGGACTCTAACCCTAACCCTAACCCTAACCAGGCAGCATTATGCAGTGCAGAATCCCCTCCCCCAGATCGCTGCTCACCATGCTGACGTCCTCCATGGTGCAGCCACACAATCCTTTGCCAGGCGCCTCGTTCTCCTTCAGTTACTCTCGGAACAAGGCGCCACACAAAGGATTATGTCAGCGGCAGTAGTACTGCACGTGAGGGATGCAGCACTTTGTGGCACAGCCACATTCAGTACTCCAAGAGTGCTCCTCTCACTGACCACCAATGAAAGAGGTGCCCCTTCCAGAAGTGCAGTGGGGGCCGGATACATGGCCGCGGGGGTCTCATGTGGGGACTTCTGATATATCTGCGTACTGCCTTCCCTAATGGTTTCTTCTCATATTTTTTTAAACCCTTTCTTTCCATTAATACCATGGATTGGTTCCAAGTCAGAAGAGCAGTAAGGGCTAGGCAATGGGGGTTAGGTGACCTGCCCAGGATCACCCAGCTAGGAAGTGTCTGAGGCCAGATTTGAACCCAGGACCTCTGCTCTCTAGGACTGGCCCTCCAATCTCCTGAGCCAACTTGCTGCCCCCTCCCCAAGAGCTTCTTAAAGAACTGCTTCATCTTCATCTCTCCCACCTGTTCCGGTATCTTCTTCTCATATTCTCATATGGCCATCACTCTCCTTCAGGTCCTCATCACTTCTCTTTCTGAATGCTACAACAGCCTAAATGGTTTCTCTGTATCAAGTCCAAAGCCTTCCCCCCCACCCCCTCTCACCCCCCCCCCCCCGCCAAACCTTCCTGTACCCAGTAATCTACAGTTTCTGAAAACAGAGGTCTCCCATCAGACCTTGCAAGCTCCTAGCGGGTAGGATTGTCTTTTGCCCCCTTTTAATAAACACCCTTAGCAGAGTCACTGACAGATAGTTGCTATTGAGACATTTTAGACCTGACCTACTCTTCGTGACTCCATTGGGGGTTTTCTTGCCAAAGACACTGGAATAGTTTGCCATTTCCTTTTCCAGTCTGTTTTACAGATGAGGAAACTGAGGCAAGGAGGGAGAAGTGACTTGTCCAGTCACCCAGATAATTTGTCATTTCCTTTTCCAGCCTGTTTTACAGATGAGGAAACTGAGGCAAGGAGGGTGAAGTGACTTGTCTAGTCACCCAGATAATTTGTCATTTCCTTTTCCAGTCTGTTTTACAGATGAGGAAACTGAGGCAAGGAGGGTGAAGTGACTTGTCCAGTCACCCAGATAATTTGTCATTTCCTTTTCCAGCCTGTTTTACAGATGAGGAAACTGAGGCAAGGAGGGTGAAGTGACTTGTCTAGTCACCCAGATAATTTGTCATTTCCTTTTCCAGTCTGTTTTACAGATGAGGAAACTGAGGCAAGGAGGGTGAAGTGACTTGTCCAGGGTCACCCAGATAATTTGTCATTTCCTTCTCCAGCTCATTTTACAGATGAGAAAACTAAGGCAAGCAGGGTGAAGAGACTTGCCCACAGTCACACAAATGGTGTGCCATTTCATTCTCCATCTCATTTGACAGATGAGGAAACTGAGGCAAGCAGAGTAAAGTGCCTTGTCCAGGGCCACACGGCTAGGAAGTGTCTGAGACAGACAACTGATTTACTGACAAGGAGGCATGTGGTACAGTAGGAAGAGCTCTAGCTTTGGGGATGGAGAACCTGGGTTTGAACTTCTTAACCTGAACCCTCCAGGCTTGGGCCACATGACTCAACAAGTACCAAAGGCTCCCTATTTCTTCTAGGATCAAACAAAGCCCTCTTCCGTAGCCATTCTATGCAGCCGTGACTCATAATTTCCTTGGTGTTAGATCTCCTCCCCTGACCCAGATCACATCCAGACTAGAATTTCTGGTCTGAGAGATGCCTGAGGCTCAGGGAGGTCACACAGATAATAAGCATAAGAAATAGATCTTGAACTCCTGGTTTTCCTGACTCAGCTTCAAGTACTTCACTCATTATGCCAAGTTCTCTTCAGTCTACTATCTGGGTTTTTTATTGTTTGTTGTTAAAGAAGGGTTGGTGGGAGAATAGTGGGGGCAATCTACTAACTCCTATTTCTCAAGCCTCTGAAGGAACCCCCTCCCCCAAATAACTATGTGAGGAAAGGTCTGCCCTTATTATTGTTATTCAGTCATTTCAATTGTGCCTGACACACCATGACCTCATTTGGGGTTTTCTTGGCAAAGATACTGTTCCTTTTCCAGCTCATTTGACAGATGAGGAAACTGAGGCAAACAGGGTAAAGACTTGCCCAGGGTCACACAGCTAGTTTTCCATTTCCTTCTCCAGTTCATGTGACAGATGAGGAAACTGAGGCAAACAGGGTGAAGAGACTTGCCCAGGGACACATAGCTAGTTTTCTATTTCCTTCTCTAGCTCATTTCACAGATGAGGAAACTGAGGCAAATAGGGTGAAGAGACTTGCCCAGGGACACATGGCTAGTTTTCCATTTCCTTCTCCAGCTCATTTCACAGATGAGGAAACTGAGGCAAATAGGGTGAAGAGACTTGCCCAAGGTCACACAGCTAGTTTTCCATTTCCTTCTCCAGCTCATTTGACAGATGAGGAAACTGAGGCAAATAAGATGAAGAGACTTGCCCAGGGACACATGGCTAGTTTTCCTTTTCCTTCTCCAGCTCTTTTGACAGATGAGAAAACTGGGGCAAATAAGGTGAAGAGACTTACCCAGGAACATATGGCTAGTTTTCTATTTCATAATCTATCTCATTTCACAGATGAGGAAACTGAGGCAAACAGGATTAAATGACTGGTCCAGAGTTGCATAGCTAAGAAGTTTCTGAGGCCAGATTTGAACTTGCAAAGATAAGTCTTCCTCATCTTTGGGTTGGTCCTCTATCCACCTAGCTGCTTACTTTTATTATCATCCCTTTAACAAATGATGAAACTAAGCCAAATATTGGCTAAGTGACTTGAGTACGGATATACCACTTGTAAGAGTCCAGATTTCACATACAGTAGGATAGATCCATTAAATCAGTTAGTTAATAAACATTTATTAAATGCCTACTACATTCTTTTCTGGAGGCATGTAGATGGCCCAGTAAATAGGGTCATGGATCTGGAGTCAGAATCCCTGAGTTCCAATCCAACTTTAGACACTTGCTAGCTGTGTGACCCTGGGTAAGTCACCTAATTTTTTACTTTAATCCAACGGAGAAGGAAATGACAAACCACTCCAATGTCTTTGCCAAGAAAACCCCAAATGCATTCATTCAATGATTCCCTGAACAACAACATGTTTTTATAGATTAGTCTTTTTAAAAGGTGGTAGACATTCAAAGACATAGGGGGTGGCCATATCTCGATATCTCTTCAAGGTACTTTCCCCAGAATAAAAAAAAAATTATTTCTTATTTATTTTTTGTGTGTATACATATATGTGTTTAATATGTTATAATATATTTATTTATATATTTATCTATAATCTCTATATTATAATATATAATAAATATCATTACATGTACGTACCTTTTACATACACACATATGTACGTCTTGTCTCCCTCAACATATTAAGTATTTGGGGGCACAGTTTCTTCTTTGCCATTCTCTTCCCAGTAACTAACCCACTGTTAGGCATTAATAAATGCTTGTTAAGACAGGAAGATGGGGGGCAGCTGGGTAGCTCAGATTGAGAACCAAGCCTAGAGATGGGAGGTCTTGGGTTCAAATGTGACCTCAGACACTTCCCAGCTGTGTGACCCTGGGCAAGTCACTTAACCCCCATTGCCTAGCCCTTATTGCTCTTCTGCCTTGGAGTCAATACTCCAAGACAGAAGGTAAGGGTTAAAAAAAAAAAGACAGGAAGATGAAATGATGTATGAGAGAAATACCAAAGCGGTCTGGCTGGCTGGATTGCAGAATGTGAGGACAATTATGCATAAGAAATTTGGAAAGGTATAGTGAAGTCAGACTATAAAGGATTTTGAAAGCAAAACAAAGGAGTTTATATTTGATCTCAGAGGGAACAGGGAGCCATTAATGCTCATTGAGCAGAGGAGTAACAGGGTCAAAGTTTCCCTTTAGGAAAATCATTTTGGCAGCTGTGTTAAAGAGGAGGGAGGCTCAAGGCAGGGACCACTTAGGGGGCTACTGAAATGTTTCAGGGAAGAGATGACAAAGATTGAAATTGGACTGGAAACCGTCAATAGAGAAGGCAGAGAACTGACACAAGAAATATGTGGAGAGACGGAGCGAGAAGAATGAAGGGTGAAGCTTAGATGGTGAATACAGGTGGCCAGAAGCACAACGTAAGAGCGCAGGGATCTGAACGTTGGCATCCTGACTTCAGATCCGGGGCTCGTCTTCCCCTGCCTTCTTTTTCAGGTTCTCCCATCCCGTCCCCCTTTCCTTCTGCCTTTAGACTAGCTGTTTCCACATTAACCTTCTAGAACGACAAATCAGCTATTTCTAGGAAACTTCAATCCCAGACTGACTTTGGCCAACCCTTCTTAATGATTCATTTCTGTACCCATGCCCCGGACTACATAAAGATTTGCTCTGGGTAGTTCTGGGTCTCACTTACAATAATACTCCTCCATCTTTCTTCCCCATCCCAGAATTACACGCAGCCAATCTGTCCATTAGAAAATGTTTGCTGAGTAGCCACAGAGACTCCATGATAACACAAACAATTCAGCTCACAGATTTGCCGGATTTTGGAAAACCTCTGCAAATGGGAATTTGCAAGATAACTAATGGCTCACCAGCAGTAACCATTCTCTCTTCTTAACATTGTATAGTTTGGAAACTAAAATGAATAGCCAGAGAAGTTAGCTTGGAAAATCCTGAGTTCGAATCTCAGCATTACCACCTTCAAAGGTATTATGAGAAAATTGCCTTAAAGAACTATGAAAATATATGATATTATTACCCATAGTTTTCTCCATTTTCTTCCATCTACAACCAAGTATTAGAATATACCCCACTGGGGCACAGGTGGCGCAGTGGATTGAGAGCCAGGTCTAGAGATGGGAAGTCTTGGCTTTAAATCTAGTCTCAGATACTTCCTAGCTGTGTAACCCTGGGCAAGTCACTCCACTCAACTGCCTAGCAGATTTCCTCATATTCATTATTTTTTTGTCCCTGACAGTAATGCTATAACATAGGTGCCTCTACATTTTACAGATGAATAAACTGAGGCTGAGAAAGACAAAGGGATTTATGCAGGGTCTTGTGGCATGTAAGCACCACTCTTCTGCCTTGGAACTAAGACACAGTATTAATTCCAAGATGGCAGATAAGGATAAAAAAATACAACTCTCCTCCTCCCCAAGTATTAGAATATATCAGTTGGTATGACAAAGTGGTTCCATTGATGGAACAGAGAAAGAGGAAGACCTTTGTTCGAAGTTGATCTCTGACACTCAATAGCAAAGTGACTTTAGGCAAGTCATTTAACCACCATTTGCTTAAGTTGTCTTGACCTTTAGAAAGAGAATTAGAATTTTCAATCAGGGCAGCTAGGTAGCATAACGGATAGAGCACCTGCCTCAGACAGTTCCTAGTTGTGTGACCCTGTACAAGTCACTTAATCTGGATTGCTTAGCCCTTGCCAGTCTTTTTCTCTTAAATACCAAGACAGAAAGGCTTAAAAATAAGGAAAAAAGGATAGTGATACTTGTGCCTATATATACCTCACACAGTTAATACTAGATATGGTACCTTAAACAGTTACAGAAATGAAAGTTATCACCTCTAGGTCTCCCTTAGTTTCTCCTACTAACAATACCCCCCCACACACACCTTTTTTTAAAAAAAGAGGTATTGGATTATAGAAGCAGCCTAACATTGTCAGGGGAGCACAGGATTTAGAGTCAATAAGGCCTAGTTTACAAGTGGACTCTTGGACTCAATATGGGACCATGAGCAAGTAAGTCAAGTAACCTGAAATCCCAGACAACTCTCGGCCTAGAAATTCTAACCCAGCCTTGATCTGGGTCTGTAGAAGGAGATCTCACCCCGTAGAAATCCCATGTTGCTGATGCATTAGATTGCAAAGCTCAAAGATAAATGAATTCTCTGTCAGATAAAAAAGGGGTTAAATAGATTTTTCACTTCTAGATAAATTACTGGGATTGGGTGGGAATTGTTTGCCCAGGTTTATAATATGAAATGTGCCCTTTAAAAAGAGCTCAGTTTTAAGCCACTTGTAAATCATATTTCAGGCTTACTATTACATAATTATGTTGTATCTGGCTCCAGTCTTCCATAGCTTATGCCATAATGGGCAGGGAGTTTAATTCTGTGAGTAAAAGCTTATATTTTTTTCTTCCTAAATCCCCTTCAAAAATTCTTGCACCCACAGCCAATAATAATAGCTAGCATTCATATAGTGCTTTAAGGTTTGCAAAGGATTTTTAAAAAATATCTCATTTGATCCTCACAACAACCCTGGGAAGTAGGTGCTATCGTTTCTTGAATTTTACAGATGTGTAAACTGAGGAAGATAAAGATTAAGTGACTTGCATAACTACATAGGGCTTCCTTCTTCCCCTTTTCCATGTTCCAACAAATGGGAAAAGATTGGGTTTTTCAGAGATATATTGAGTACTCCATAACAACAACTGAGCAGGAAAATCATAGGATCCTGGATTGGTCTACCCCTGTATTTTATTTTGTTTTCTATTTTTATTTTTTCTAAAGCCTTACCTTCTGCCTTAGAATCAGTACTCTGTATTGGTTCCAAGGCAGAAGAGTGGTAAGGGCTAGGCATTGGGGTTAAGTGACTTGCCCAGGGTCACACAGCTGGAAAGTGCCTGAGTTCACATTTGAACTCAGGACCTCCCTTCTCTAGGCCTGGCTCTCAATCACTCCCTTTATTTTAAAGATGAAGAAACTGAGGTCCAAAGAATTTAAATGACTTGTTGTGGAAGAGGAGAGATTTACAAGAGACCCCAGAGGCTGTATGGAAATGAAAAGAGCAAAGGTTCCAGCAACATCTGGGGATAGGCTGGAGAGATTTGGGAATCTTAAGGAAAAGGAATCCAGAGAGCAGGCAGTTGGGACTCTGAATCTGGGACACTCTCACTCACTCTCTCTCTCTCTCTCTCTCTCTCTCTCTCTCTCTCTCTCTGGCTCCAAGACAGCTGAGTTGAAGTCCAGTCTTAGCTGGGCTGATCCCACAAAAACCTTCTTTTCCTGAAATCCCAATTTCCAGCTTCACAAACCCCCACACATGGGTAAAGACAGAAGAAGAATCTCCACGGTCTCCCCACCTGAACTGAAGCTCCTGCTGGGCAGAGCTGAAGCCAGGGTTCAAGACTCTGAACCCCTTCTGGGACTTGAGGCCAGTGAGCCCAAGTTATCCACAACTATTGGGGGAAGGAGAATTTAGACAGTTAGGGACCCCTCCTTCCTCTTTCCTTTGCCTCAACTTACCCCCCTTTCCTCACTCCACCTTGTTTTATTATCCCATTAGAATCAACATGATCTTGTATTAACTGGCTGAAGACTGAGTTAGGGACATCCTAAACTGAGTTGAGAGTGAAATGACTTATTTTCCCCTAGGAAGAGGGGCTTGCTGAATAGCAACAAAGTGACAGAGGGGAGCAACCCAGCAGGCTGAGCGAGGGGCCATAATTAGGGAAGGCTGAAGGGGGAAACAGACTCACCTTCTTTCTCCTTCTGGGTCAACCTTAACAACAGAGATGCCTCTTTTGCCTTGGCTTGAGGGGGGAGAGCACTCTATTCTCCTCTGATTTTTTACCACCTAGAAAATACCCTTTAGTACATTGTTCAAGGCCACCCAAATAGTAAGTGACAGTACTAGAATTTGAACTGAAGTTTTCTGACACCAAAGTATTTTTTCCGTTGCTCCAAATGACCTCAGAAGGTAGGTAATGAACTATCATATTGCTTGCCTTCTTGGTGGGGAGGAGAGGGGGTGTAAGGGAGAGAGAGAGAATTTGATACTCAAAATTTAAAAAAGAAAAGAATGCTAGCTGTGTGACCCTGGGCAAGTCACTTGATTCTCGACTGCATAGCCCTTCCTGCTCTTCTGCCTTGCAAATGATATTTAGTATTGATTCTACAAGGTTAAGAGAAAAGACCAGGAAAAGATGGGATGGGAAGGGAAGGGAAGGGAAGGGAAGGGAAGGGAAGGGAAGGGAAGGGAAGGGAAGCAATGGGGAGGGAAGGGAAGGGAAGGGAAGGGAAGGGAAGGGAAGGGAAGGGAAGGGAAGGGAAGGGAAGGGAAGGGAAGGGAAGGGAAGCGAAGCAATGGGGAGGGAAGGGAAGGGAAGGGAAGGGAAGGGAAGGGAAGGGAAGGGAAGGGAAGGGAAGGGAAGGGAAGGGAAGGGAAGGGAAGGGAAGGGAAGGGAAGCGATGGGGAGGGAAGGGAAGGGAAGGGAAGGGAAGGGAAGGGAAGGGAAGGGAAGGGAAGGGAAGGGAAGGGAAGGGAAGGGGATTGTAAATTATACATTTTTTAAATGGCAATAATAGCAGTGGACATTTACATTAGGATTTGAAAAATTCTTCACATCCATTACTTCATCTGACCCTGACAGTAACCCTGTAACCTAGGTACCTCTACATTTTACAGATGAAAAAACTGAGGCTTAGAAAGACAAAGGGATTCATGCAGGGTCTTGCAGCTTGTAAGCACCAAGCTGAGATTTGAAACCAGATCTCACTGACTCCAAATGTGATTTTCTATCCTCCATGACAAGTAGATTACCATCAAGCAGCACCAGAGAGAGACCAAACATGCCAGAAGTTCTTTGAATTTGCAGAGGAACAGAAACACCAAGACACTGAGTGATGTTTCTCAGCAGGATACCTGATCTCCCAAGCCAGTGTCTTTTCCACACTGGGATGCATGAAGCAAAATTTCAAATGTTTGCCTCCCACCCCTATCATAGCACATGAAAGCAAGAGAAATTCTCATGTCCAGGAGCCTTGCCATGGAGAGTCATGCAAATTAGAGAGAAGAAAAGAGAATCAAAATCTAGGGAGCCAAGAATGATCAAGTTTAAAATGAAAACTACCCATAATTCCAAGCCTCCCTTGTAGGTGTTTGTCCTCTAGTGAGCCAAACATTTTTTTGTTTCTTAAACACAACCATAAACTCGAGCACAGGAAAAGTCGTTAAACCAGACAAAAAGTTTGTTTCAATTTTAACTGTCAAAGGCGTGCAAAACTTGCTACAATAACATGTGGACGTGGTGTATCAATGGGGTGTTTGACAGCAAACTGCCTGATTCTGCATTTTGGACATGCCAAAAAGGGTAGTAAAACAAATTCCAGATGTCAAGAGCACTTGGGAATAAAAACACAATAATGAAAAAATGCCAATAGATTTCTGTTTTATGATTATTTTTGTGCTCCTAGACATCTTAGATAACCTCTAGGATTTCAGATAATTCTGATTAAAATAGTGGGAAACCTGGACACTAAGGTCCTGGGTTTGAGTCCCAACTCTTATCTCCAGTATAGTATGAACTTGTGCCTCAGTTTCCTCACTAGCAAAAATAGGATAAAAATACTCCTAAGGGTTATTTTAAAAGAATGGAAGTGTAGGTTATTACCCACATTCCTTATTGCCTGTTGCCCCTCCCTTCTTTTTATAGCTATTAGATGGCAAAACTCAAAGCTAACTGGAATACTTACATTTACCATTTTTAAGAAAGTAGTATAAAATATCAATATTAAATTTCAATTTTCATTAATGTAACATAATCAATTCTAATAAATTAAATTATAATTAACTGATCATTTTGACATTAAATATTATTAAAATAATTTTTTATTTAGGTTTTTATATCCCCAAAGTTCTCAAATCATCAACATTAAAGTGCCTGGGAAACTTGGGGCTCACCTCTAATCTGACCCCCTCACTTAATGGAGGGGAGGACCAAGGAGCAGTATGGCTAAAGGGTAAGAAAGTGGGTCTTGGAGCTGGAAGGCTTGGGTTCTAATGCTGACTCCATAGCTTAGCTGTGTGATGGCGGGTGAGTTACTGAACCTCACTGAGCCTCAATATCTATACCTGTAAAATAAAAGAGTTCATTAGATAGTCTCCAACAGTTCTAAGAGCCTGTAATTTTTGAACTGCTTTTAGCTTTAGCTCCATGATTAGCTTGAAGAGTGCTCATTCAAGGAGTCTGGAATATATAAATGAAAATTAAAAAAAAAAAAGCTTGGAACACAATTTATGAAAATTGGAAGCAAAAAAGAAAAAAGAGAGTGGGTGAGGGTTAGAGTGAGGGGGAGGCTGTGCGGGAAACTGAGAAAGGTCTATCCCCCTAAAATATAATGGGAAACTTCAGACCATTTTGCCCAAAAATTAATTTTTAAAAACCATATTTTATCTTCCTTCTTAGAATCAATACTATATATTGGTTCCAAGGCAGAAGAGCAGAAAGGGCTGGCCAATAGGGGTTAAGTGACTTGCCCAGGGTCACGCAGGTAGGAAGTATCTGAGATCACATTTGAACCCGGGACTTTTCTCATCTCTAGACCTGCCATTCTATCCACTGAGCCACCTACCTGTCCCCAAAAATAATTTTTAAAAGACATGAATGGGCAAGGGTACGAGGAGGACAGGGAGCTTACTGAGTTAAAGGCTCGTAAATCTAGGGGGGGTGCCCTACAACCAAGCTGGAAAGCCAATTGCTAATTCTAAGTGTGAGCATTTCTGCCTTAGAAATTGGGAAATGCTACAACTAAGGTTTAGTTTCTTGTTTTGTTGACTGTCTAAACTTAAGGAAATCACAGAGAAAATTGTTAATAATGCAGATTCAACTTAAAAGAGTAATTTCATTTATTTTTTTTTCAGAGCAAATTGTTAAATAGTGACCTGCACACTAGTAGATCTCACTTAGTCCAACTTTCTCATTATGGAAATGAGGAAATTGAGGGATGGCTATGTGGCTCAGTGAGTAGAGAGTTCCTGGGTTCAAATCTGGCTTCAGACACTTCCCAGCTGTGTGACCCTGGGCAAGTCACTTAACTTCTATTTCCACCCTCTTCCCACCCTTCTGCCTTGGAACTAATACTTAGTACTGATTCTAAGATAAGAGTTTAAAGAAAACTGAAGGAAAAGAACCCTCCCAAGGCCATTCTGATAGAATAGCAGAGGTGGAACTTGGATCTAGGTCTCCTGTCTCATTTAAAGTGCTTTCCCCTAGAACAGATCACAAGCTTCTGGGGCTGACTAGTTGTTTTAAACTGAAGATCCAAATGCACTAAGCATTTATTAAGTGCTTACGGTATGGGAAGACACTGTGCTTAGTCCTGGGATACAAAGTCAAAATGGAAAAAAGTATCAGACATCAAAGAACTAACATTCTCCTGGGATACATTTTTAATGGGAGGGGTGATAACCTGAGGAGGAAAAAAAACGTTAATGTATAGAGGCAGCAAAAAGACTTCTCAAAAGGAATGGCATATGAAGGGCTTCTAGGTAGCACAATGGATGAGAGCCAGACCTAGAGATGGGAGGTCCTGGGTTCAAATCTAGTCTCAGACATTTCCCAGCTGTGTGACCCTAGGTAAGTCACTTAACCCCCATTGCCTAGCCCTTACTTCTCTTCCACCTTGGAACCAAGGCTAATACTGATTCTAAGACAGAAAGTAAAAGTATTTAAAAAAAAAAGCAAACAGTGGCACATTGGGTTGAATCTTGGAGGGATCCTAAGAAAAATGGGTAAGAAAAGAATACATTCCAGAAAGCTGGCACAGCTTATGAAAATTCATGGGGTTGAGGTATGGAAAATTATCTTTGAGGAATAGCATTTAGGTCAGTATTTATGGAGTACAGACTGAATAAAGGTGAATAATGTGCAAAAAAAAAAATTAGAGGGAGATCCTTAAGGGCTTTAAATGCCAAATGCAAGAATAGATATTTTATTCAGAGGCAATCAGGAGCCCCTGAAGGTTCTTGAGCACAGGGAGATGCTATGGCCACACTTGAACTTTAGGAAAATAAATGTGGGCAGCTTTGTGAAGGGTGTGTTGGAGAAGGGCAGGGAGAATTGGAAAATTGCTGCTTTTAGACATGTAGCTCTGAACACTGATTTATCAATCAATCAATATTTGTTTATCTTAATTTTTTAATTGAAAAATTTTATTTAATTAATGAATTTAGAATATTTTCCCATGTTTACATGATTCACGTTCTTTCCCTCCCCTCTTCCATCCCCCCTCCCAGAGCCAACAAGCAATTCCACTGGGTTTTACATGTATCGTTGATCAAGACCTTTTCCCTTATTTCAATAAATACTTATTAAGCACTTACTCTGGGACAGCTAGGTGGTTCAGTAGATAGAGAACCATGCTTGGAAATAAAAGGTCCTGAGTTCGACTGATCTCAGATGGGTCTTAGCTGTGTGACCCTGGACAAGTCACTTAACCCATTGCATAGTCTTTACTGCTCTTCTGCCTTAGAACAGAGACTTAGAACCAAGTCGGAGACCAGAAGGTCAGGTTTAAAAAAAAAAAAGAAAAAGAAAAGGCAGTCCCTGCCCTCAAGAGCTCACAGTCCATTGGGGAAGAGGACTGGCGAACTATGTGACAGCCAGACAGAGAGAGATTCTGTGGGAAGCAATCTGCAGAGGGAGGGCTCCAGCATGAAGGAGAATCCAGAGAGACTTCTCAGAGAAGGTGGGTTTCTCACTGGGACTTAGAAGAAACCAGGAGCTTGGGAGGAGGATGGAGAACGTTCTAGGCTTGGGGATCAGCCAGTGGAAATGCCCAGAACCTGGAATGTCTTGTCATAAGAACAGCAAAGAAGCCGGAGTGGCTCAGTGGCAGGGTATGGGGTTAGGGCAGACTGAAGATCTCTGGAGGCTGGAGATTCCTCCAAATGAGTAGGGCTGGTGATGGCTGAAAGAGGATGGGGTTGGCAGACCCCCTCTGGGATCCCTGGTCCAGGATGACAATCAGAGCCCCACACTGTCCCGTAGCCCCCGGGAATCCAACTGGGACCTCACCTGGGGGGCCACCTCGTCGCTCGCTCCCCAGATGGGCAGTGTGTCTCTGGCAGGCAGGAACAGACATATTGCATTACGTCCTCAGTGCTATAATTATGAGCCCTTCCCTTTCATCTTCCGCACATGCCGACAGGCGCAAATGCAAAGTGGGTGGGTGCTGGGATGAGATGCCGAGTAAGGGCAATGAGCAATATATTACTGGTATCATAATATTTTTAATTCTCCCCCAGCCCAAATGACGATGCGGACTGCAAGGTCAGTTAAGTTACTATAAGGGATTTTTAATGAAAACAATTATAAATTTAAAATAACTGTGTTTAAGGCATTTAGCAGTCACTGGGGTCAAGTGATTACAGCAGTTACAAGACCCCTGGGACGTGTTCACACCAAAACAAAGTGAATAAATTACCCCAGCCGGCATGTGTAATCACTAAGTGACCACAGGGGTCATCCAGAGTGGAACCCTGAAGACTTTCATGCAAAACCAATAATGAAAATTTATCCGTCAAGGGGAGAGAGGGCCAAGAATTAGCAAGGCAGGTGATAGGTTGGAGAACTCTATGGGGCAGAGAAGGCTGGGCTGCTCAGAAAGCTGAGATAATGGGATTCAGAAACCAATGGGGAAAACTGGAATGACTGGTTCCTGGAAACTACTGGCCCAAGGAGGAAAGAAATGAATTGGAGCTATTCTGCTTTGGCCTGGGGTACACCCAGAGCCAAAATTCTCCTGGAAGGAGGAACAGAGAAACTTCTCTGACTGAAAAACTTAAGTCCAGATTTGGGAACAAATCCAGAGGTGTCAATAACGCGCGGTGGTGGAGGAAGATATGAATAAGGGACGGAAAAAGATTTATGGAGGCTCTTTGAAGGAAAGAGAACTGGAACTGCCCCTCCAAGCAAGAGAACGGCCCTAATCCCCCTACTCTATTGTTAAGAAGTCCTGGAACTTTGAACAAGGCACTTATTCTTTGGATGCCTCAGTTGCCTCATCTCTGTAATGGAAATAATAATTCCTTGAAGTCATAGAGATGGATTGCATGCTATCTCAAGTTGAAGGGCCTTTCAGTCAAAATTCTATAATACTACGTAATGAGAGCTTTCTATATGCTCTCTTCAGGCAAATTTGATAGGGTGCTTGCTCAGAGTAGATAATCCATTTTTCCTTTAAAAAAGAAAATCATGGGCAATTAGTTGCTTCAGTGAATTGAGAGCTAGACCTGAAGACCAGGGTCTTAGATACTTCTTAGCTGTATGACCCTGGGCAAGTCCCTTGACCCCCATTGCCTTGCCCTTATCATTCTTCTGCCTTGGAGCCAATACACAGTATTGATTCCAAGACAGAAGGTAAGGGTTTAAAAAAAAAAGAAGAAAATCACTCTATGGCCTTAGGAATTATTGTTTCCATTATAGAGATGAGGCAATGAAGGCAGCTAAGTGGCATACTGCATATTGTTGTAGACTGTAGACCAAGCATCAAAAAGATCTGAGTTTAAATCCAACCTCAGCTACTGTGAGATTGTGGGAAAAAAAAAAAGCCACTTCTATCAGCCTCAGTGCTTTTGGATCACGGCTAGCCAGTGTTAAAGACGGAACCTGAATGTGACTCCAAAGACCACCCCCCATCCACTATATCCTGCTGTCTCGCCAATCAAAGAGAGGTCTTTCTAACTGAAGCAGCCTGTGTTGGGCAGTTGTGCTTGGGGGAAACTTGTTCTATTTTTTACATATTTGAATATCCAGGATTTATCTTAGGTATTTTCACATGCTTTGCTTAAATCAACATCAAAACTTAGTAAACCTTTAAGTAATTTTTCCTTGCATGAGGGGGCCCACGTTTAGACAGAAATCAGACTTTGGAATTCACTTTAACAAGCACTGGTTATTCAAAACAGACCATAAATAATAATAGAGCAACTAAATGGAAAAAAAAATAGCTCTTATGTGGATGAGGGCAAACAGATAACCTAATCCTGGGTTTATTTTTACAAGCAAGAAAGGAAAGCCCTCTGTGTTCATGTGTAGGAAGGCTTGATCAGTTCTGCCCTAATAACAAACACTTCATAAAGAATTCAGTCCGGTCTGATCATATTAAACATCTACTATGTATGTACCAGGCATCATGCTGAGCAATGGGGCACCAAAGAAGGAAAAAAAAGACCTTTAGTAAATAATTTGAGGCAAAAATAAAAGCTACAAAGTAGCTAGAATTAAAGATCACAAAAACCTAGATTAGCAAAACAACTCTGAAAAGTTCTTGCTTTTCCAACAGTTTTGTGACATAGGAAGAAGTGAATACATTCTTTGTGGATTAAACGCAAATCACTATGAATTAGAAAATTCTAGGGTGTTCTAGAGAGGACTCTAATATTGGGTGGAGACCTCTAAATTCAATCTAAATCAACAAGAATGTATATCATTTTTTTTTTAAACCTGACCTTCCATCTTAGAATCGATACTGGGTATTGGTTCCAAGAGGCAATGGGAGTCTGGGGAGGAGTGTGTAAAAGGGACTTGCTCAGAGTCACACAGCTAATAAATGTCTAAGACCAAATTTGAACCTAGTATCTCCCATTCCTAGACCTGACTGTCAATCCGTTGAGCCATCGAGCAGCTCCCCAATAAGCATTTATTAAGCGTAAGACACAGATTGGGCAATAAGACTACCAGACAAAATGAAAAACTAGTCCTTGTCCTCAGGGTGCTTACATTCAATAAATCACTCCAATGGAATTCATTAGAATATAGGACATTGTAGAACAAATCTGGGAAAACATTTGAGCTTTTTCATTATGAGATCCTTAAAAAAGCTAAACAAACATATAAGAATTCAGACATCTGGAATATTTTTCTTTAAAATAGTCATCACAGGAGTCCAAACACTTATTCTAGGGGTGCTGCCACTCCTCAGAACACATCTGGAATTCCATCTGGGGCTGTCATCAGGGCAAGTTTATGAGCCACACAAGAAAACCAGCCTCTGTACTTCAGAGCTATTCCTCTCTAGTGCATCCAAAATAGACTTACCCAGCTTGATCTTTCACCTAATTCATCAGACATGGCTGTAACTGACTTTTGAAATTATACCTAGTCTTAAAGAAGGACTTCTTAACCAGAAGTCCATGAATTTAACCATCGATTTAGAGAACTGCATTTCAGACAAAACGGGTTTTCTCTGGGATGCTATTTATTTTAATTTATTCATTTAAAAACAATATTCTGAGAAGACTTCACCAGACTGCCAAAGGTATGCAGGACGCCAAAAAGGTTAAGAAGCCTTACCTGAAGCAGCAGATTGTCTACTGGGAGGGATATTCAAATGAATCTGCTACAGGCCCTTAAGGAAGCTCTGAGAGCAGAGTCCAAAAAAGGTTTGAAGAAATGGAAAAACCACCGGGAATGAGAAGGACATCTATATGTGTTACTCTCTCAAGTAGAACGCAAAGTCCTTTAGGAAAGAGCCTGCTTTATCCCCAAGATCTGGTATATCCCATTCAACTCAACAAGTATTTATTAGTGTATCTATTATATGCTGGGCTCAGAATTATAAAGACTTGAGTTCAAATCCAGCCTCAGAAACTTCCTTGCTATGTTTCCTTGTTAGGCAAGCCACCTCATCTCTATTTGCCTATGGATCAATGATTAGGGAAGGAAATGGCAAACCACTCTGGTATCTTTGCCAAGAAAACCCCATGGACAGAGGTCTAAGGGGTCATAAAGAGTCAGAGATGACTGGACTTAACAATGACAAGTTATAAGCTGATAGGCAACTTTGAATAATTAATTAATTATTATTAATATGTAATATATTAATTTATAACAATATAATATATAATAATTAATTATAAAATAATATTTAATAATCCTGTAACTAGGAAGAACTCATTACTGACATATAGTAGCTCTGAGACTGGACAAAGCATTTAGCCTCTCAAAGTCTTTAAGGTACTCTATGAAGTGTGACCTTGGGCAAGTCACTTAACCTCCTTTGCCTAGCCCTTACCATTCTTCCCCCTTGGAACCAATACGTAGTATTGATTCTAAGACAAAAGGTAAGGGCTTAAAAAAAGAAGCTCTCTAAAACTAAAAGTTTAGGACAAATTATTTGTTTGTTTTGGAATTCTACAAAGGGAATTCCTAACAGGGATAAAATTTACCTGTCAGAACCAAGAGAAAAATACCAAAAACTTAATAAATAAAATAAATTTTAAAAAAGAGGAAAAAGTCCCACATGTACAAAAATTGCCTTTTGTGGTGGCAAGCATTGGAAACTAAGGAAATAGCCATTAACTAAGAAATGACTAGATAAATTATGATACACGAACTTTGGGAAAACTATCGTGCCACAAGAAACAAAGAAGATGGCATATGATAAACCTGGGAAATTTGTAGGAACTGACACAAAGCCAAGTGTGCTGAACCAGAAGGATAATTTATACAATAACAACAATGCTCTAAAGGCAAACAACTTTGATAGACATAAGAATTCTGATCAATGATAATGAGGAAGCATGACATCTACCTCCTGATGGATTAAATGTGCAGAATGAGATTTTTGACATGCTTAAATGAGAAATTATTTTCCTTGATTATGCATACATGTTTGTTACCAAGACTGTGCTTCTTTACCTTTTTTTCAATGAGTACAGAGGGAATTATGGGAGAGAAATAAATTCTTGCTAATTGAAAAAATTAATTTAAAATTTTAAAAAAGTGAATTGACCCAATTATTCTGGAAAGTAATTTGAAATTGTGCTAAGAAAGTGACTAAATCTTTATACCATTTGACCCAGAGATCCTCCTGCTGGGTATATATTCAAAATAAATAAAAAATAAAAATAAAACCCCCTAGACATCAAGATATTCGTAGCAAAAAAAAAAATTGTTTGTAGTAGCAGAGAAATGGAAACCAAGTAGATATTTATCAGTTAGGAAATGGATAACCAAATAGCAGTAAATGCATATCATAAAATATAATATGTTATATTTTATGATTTATAATGTTATATATTATATAAAATAATATAAAATATAATAAGAAACAAAGATGAAGAAGCATAAAAATATTTATATGATCTTAGGTCAACTAAAATAAGGAGATTTAACAATATACACAATTAACAGATCAATGTAAACAACATAACACAATACATACAAAGACCAGGGGTAGCTAGGACATTCAGTGTATAGAGAGCCAGGGATAGAGATGAGAGGTCCTGGGTTCGAATATGACCTCAGATACTTTCTAGCTGTGTGACCCTGGGCAAGTCCCCTTAACCCCTATTACCTAGTCCTTACCACTCTTCTGCCTCAGAACCAATACACAATAAATCGATTCTAAGACAGAAGTTCAGGGTTTTTTTTTTTATTTAAATGACCAAGTTTGGCCCCAAATATAACTATGCCTCCTGAGATGGGTGACCACAGGCGTGGAACACTGTACACAATGTCTATCTTGGTTGATAAATTGGTTGATTTCACTCAATTACCTTTTTTTCTTTTTTTTCCTTTTATTACAAGGGATGAATTGCAGGTTTGGAAATGTTGAACAGATATATTTGGTTTACAAAAAGAAATAGCTTATTAGAAGACCCCCACCAGGAGTGCGATGATCAGTTCCTGCGTCCTGCATTTTAGAAGACACACCGATAAGCAAACTAGGCAGCACCCAAAGGAGGGTGACAAGAATGGTCAGAGATCCCGAAGCCTCACAATATGAGGATTGACTGACTGAAGAAACAGGGAATGTTTAGTCTGGAGAAGGGTTACTGCGGACTTAAGCCCTAACTTCAAGCATTTGACAGACTGTCATGTCAAAGAGAGACTGGACTTACTTTAGAATAGGGGTGAGGAATCACAGAGAAAGGGCTAAGACCAGGAGAAGTTGCAAAAAGACAAATTTGAGTTTGAAGAAAGGGGAAAAAAATTCCCAAAGAAGAACAGGCTGCACCAAGAGGCAGGAAGCCTCTCGTCTCAGATAAATTTCAAGTGCCTGGCACTTAGTAAGCATTTAATAAATGCCTTTTCATTCATTCAAGTGGAGGCTACCTAGCCACTCATCAGAGAGTAATTTTCTACTCATTATAGGTTAGACTAGATAACCTTTGAGATTCCTTCCAAGTCCAGAAGTCCTGACCACTTAGGATTCCCTGATACTCTAGTTCTAATTCTTCCTTCTAGGATCCTGGAGAAACTGAGGCCTGAAACTAGCTGTGTGACTCACTTGGAGCCCAGACTAGAAGAGCAGAGATTAGAAGCCATTGTCCTTGGCGCTGGTGCTGTGATGAAAGCCATTTTCAACTTTCCAGACGGCTAGATAAACTGTTCACAGAGAAAGCAGACCACCCGAGAACCCAAGCTTTCTAATTATACAACAGAAAACAGAAATAAACCCTTCCCCGGGTGGTTCTGTACAATGCAGGGACATCATTTACAACAGACAGCTGAATGTAACAATGCCCCTGATGGGGAAAAAATAAAGAGGAAACAGTGAAAACCTACCAAACACACATATTCTCAATCTCTCAATCTCTCTCTCTCTCTCTCTCTCTCTCTCTCTCTCTCTCTCTCTCTCTTCCCCCTCCTTCTCTCTCTCCCTCTCTTTCCCTCCCTCTCTCTCTCTCTCTCTCTCTCTCTCTCTCTCTCTCTGTCTCTCTCTCTCTCTCTCTCTCCTCCCTATCTCCCTCTATCCCCTTTCTATCTCTCTTTTTCTGTCTCTCTCATTCTCTCTCTGTCTCTTTCCCTCTCTCCCTCTGTCTCTGTCTCCCTCTCTCTCTCCGTCGCTCTCTTTCCTCCCTCTCCCTTTCTCAGTCTGTCTCTCTCCCTCTCTCGGTGTCATTTTATGTCTGTCTGTCTCTCTCTTGTTCTCTCTTCTCCCTCTCCCTTTCTTAGTCCCTGTCTCTCCCTCGCTTTCCTTCTCTTTCTGTCTTTGTGCCTTTTTCTGTGTGTCTCTTTGTCATCTCTCTGTCTCGTTCTGTCTTTCTCTCTTCTTTTCTCCCTCTCCCTCTCCCTTTCTCAGTCTCTGTCTCTATCCCTCTTTCTCTCTGTCTGTCTGTCTCTCTCATTCTGCCACTGTCTCTTCTTTTCTCCCTCTCCCTTTCTCAGTCTGTCTCTATCCCTCTTTCTCTGTCTGTCTCTTTCTGTGTCTATCTCTCTCGTTCTGCTACTGTCTCTTCTTTTCTCCCTCTCCCTTTCTCAGTCTCTGCCTCTATCCCTCTTTCTCTCTGTCTGTCTGTCTCTTTCTGTGTCTGTCTCTCTCATTCTGCCACTGTCTCTTCTTTTCTCCCTCTCCCTTTCTCAGTCTGTCTCCATCCCTCTTTCTCTCTGTCTGTCTGTCTCTCTCATTCTGCCACTGTCTCTTCTTTTCTCCCTCTCCCTTTATCAGTCTGTCTCTCTTTCTCCCTCTCTGTCCCTGTGTCTCTTTCTGTGTCTGTCTATCTCTGTCTCTCGGATGACCAAAAATGCAGTAGAAATATTAAGACTCCAAGCTAGAGCTTCAGACTAGAAGTTATTTTCTCCTTTTCTTGCTTTCTTGCTTTTTTATTTCGAAGAGAACTGGGGCTGCCAGCGGATAATGAAGGGCATGGGACCCTCTGATGTCTGTCTGTACAGCAATAAAGGGTGTGCTCCTGGCATCCAAGGAGTACTCCAGAAACTACAGAGAACTCAGGATGGAGGGAGATACGTAGCAAAGAATGGGATGAAGACAGACAGGGAAGAATGTAAGGGGGAATGAAGAGGACCCTGGCTGGGAGGTGTGATTATTACGGATCCTTTTGTGTTTTTTCGGGGTGAATTCCTCACAGCAAATAATAACCTTACAAAGTAACTCGCCATACCAGAAACTCCCAACTTTTAAGTGACTTGTATTTCAAAAGTTAAGTCTGGAAGTCAGCTGGCTAGGAGCTTGGAAGGCATTTTCCCACAGAAACAATGCTATAAAGTGCTGCTGGGTTTCCAGGTCAGCCCACAAAAGCCTGTTTTACCCAGAATATAGCTGAGAACCCAACCACCTATATAACATTGTTTCCATGGGAAAATCCATCCTGCTTTCCAGCTGGGGATGCCAGGAGGGAGGCTCCACCCGGCCCCCCATGGTCTCTGCTTGCCTCCCTCCTGGAACAGGAGGGGAGAGTGGGGAGGAGGCTTCTTATGGTGGGTGAGAAGAGCAGTAGGGTCCTTGGGGAGCTTGCTAGGGGGCTGGATTTAACTGGGGAAGGGAAGGAGGAGGGGCACTGACTCTCAAATCCTACACACTTAAGGACAAAAGCTCTCTCAGATAACTGGGTGAAAAAATGGAGAGGAGCCCTGCTATACTGCAAAGAGTGCTGGGGCTGGAGTCAGATCTGGGCATGGCCATTAAGCCCTCTCAGATTTCATGAGCTGGATCAGGGCATTAGAGCTAGAAGGGTCCCCTTAGATGTCCTAAGTCTAACCCCTTCATTTTAAAGTTGGGGAAGATGCAGCCCATGTAGGGAGGGGAAATGACTTGCCCAGGGTCACCCAGGCAGCAGGGACAGAAGTGGGACTTAAACCAGGTCCTCCTATCCCCAACCCAGAATGCTTTCCACTGGATCAGGTATAATGAGGTATGAAAACAGCCCCAAAATCTGCACCACTTGAGATAATAAATTTAACATTCTTTGTTAAATCTTAACCTCTTTGGGACTTGGTTTCCTCATCTGTAGAATAGATTGGGCTAAATGACCTCTAAGGTCTCTTCAAGCTGATTGCCCAGGGGATATAGTCATTATCAATTAAGGGAAAGGGGACAAGATTAGCACTGGCATCTAGAATTATAAATGGGCCATTTTAGAGTCAGTTGTTTATAATTTTCAATTAACCAATAAACATTTATTAAGCACTCACAGTGCACTGGACTAAGTTGGAGGGGATCTTATATAAGAGAGCCATGTCTAGGCTCTAATCAGCAACACACTTACTGGTTGATCAAAGATTTTTTTTCCTTTAACACTCACCTTCCATCTTAGAATTAATACTGTGTTTTAGTTCCAAGGCAGAAGAGCAATAGGGCTAGGCAATGGGGGCTAAGGGGCTTGCCACACAGTTGGGAAGTGTCTGAGGTCACATTTGAACCCAGGACCTCCCATCTCCAGCCCTGGCTCTCAATCTATTGAGCCACCTACCTGACCCCTTAATCATAGATTAATAGATTTAACGCTAGAAGGGATTTGCAGATGTCATCTAGGCCAAATTCTTAATTTTACAGATAAGGAAAAAAAGGCTCAGGAGGTCTACTGACCAGACCAAAGTCATACCCAAAGGATTATTTAACTATATGAAACAATAGTATGGTGAAAGACCCTTGTAAAGAAACCATTCATCATAATGGAAAAGACCCATAACCCAAGATTTTTTTTTATCATCCCAATTTCTTTCAAAGGATCAATCCAAATACAAGGTCCTGCAGAATTGAGTCGAAGAAAGGTTCATTTCTGAGCATCCCAAGGGATTTCTTATGACCAAAAACACAGTTATGATAGTTTTGCCTGCAGTCTTGTCCTACCAAAAAGAATCACAAAGGCAAGGCCATAACTAGTCAATAGGAGATAAATGCACACATTCTTGTTCTCTCTCTCTCTCTCTCTCTCTCTCTCTCTCTCTCTCTCTCTCTCTCTCTCTCTCTCTCTCCCTCTTCCTTTTCTTCTCTGTGTCTCTGTCTCTGTCTCTCTCCCTTTCCCTCTCTGTCTCTGTCTATGTCTCTCTGTCTCTCTCTCCCTCCCTCTTCCTTTTCTTCTCTGTGTCTCTGTCTCTCTCTGTTTCTGTCTGTCTCCCTCTCCCCTCTCCTCCCTCCCTTCCTCCCTCTCTCCCTCCCTCCCTCTCTCTCTCTCTCTCTCCCCCCCTTCCCTCTCTCTTCCTTTCCCTCTCTGTGTCTGTTTCTTTCTGTCTGTCTGTCTCCCTCTCCCCTCTCCCCTCTTCTCTCTCTCTCCCTCTCCCTCCTTCTCCCTCCCACTCCCACTCTCTCTCTCTCTCTCTCTCTCTCTCTCTCTCTCTCTCTCTCTCTCTCTCTCTCTCCTCAGAGTCCTCATGAAACCTTGTAATTGGGTCAGCAAGGCAGAGAAAAAAATCACACTTGAATCATAAAGACTGAATTTGAACCCCAGTCCCCTTGTGGTGGTGGGCTTCAACTCTCTTCACCTCAGTTTCCACATCTAGAAAATAGAGATAATATTTATCTTGTCAAGACCAAAAACTTTGTGCAAACTTTAGAATGCCAAATAAAGTGAGCAGTTTTATTAGTAGGCCAGGTCCCCTGCCTGTATCTGTCCTGTGTCCCCTTCATTTATCAGATTAGCTAAAACGGGTGACAAATGTTCTCTGCTAGCTAATCTGATAAATGCATTCAGAGGAGAGCTTACTCCTATACCCTATGACCAGGGGCCTGTAATGCTCTAAGCCAAAGGAGTAAATCATGATGCGGATTTCAGACTTAGAGGCAGGTGGGTAGACGAAATGGACAGACAGGGTGGCCTTTCAGTGGTCTCAAGACAAACTCACTTATACAAAAGGCTGACCCTGGATCCAACAGAAAAACTCCTACCAAAGATGCCACCCACCCAATACCATCCAAGTGGTATGTCCATGGGATCTTGGTTGCTAGGAATGGATATTCTGAGCACGTCTCAGCCTCTGGTTTACCATATGCCCAACTAACTCAATGAACCATTGGTCCAATGAATGCAAATATTCTGATGGTGGTGCAAGAAGACCTACCTTGGAATCTTACTGTCTGAGTGACTTTGGGCAAGTCATTGTTAACCTGGGTAAACCTCACTTATAAAGTTATAAAGATGGCCTTGTAGGTCTCCCCCAGCTCAAGAACTCTGGTACTATGACCCAAGAGTTCAATGATACTCAGGCTGACATGCTGCTATAGAACACAATCAAGACTTGTTTGTTTGTTTTTCAAGAGGAGAAGGTATTTTCCCTGAACTAAAAAGGGACAATGCCCACATATTTTCAATTTCTGAAAACAAGACTATAACCACTCTATAATAATAACAATATTTTGTTTTTGTTCAATCATTATGGGTCACGTCCAACTCTTCATGGCCTCATTTGGGATTTTCTTAGCAAAAGACTCGAGTAATTTGCCATTTCCTTCTCCAGCTCATTTTATAGATGAAGAAACTGAGGCAAACAGGATTAAGTGACTTACCCAAAGTCACATAGCTAGTAAGTGTCTGAGGTCCTCCTGTCTCCAGGCCTGGTATTCTATATATTTTAATGCCTAATTGCCAACCCCTGACAAAAAGAACAATAATATATAATAATATTAATTATTATAATTATATTTTAATCATATTATGTTTATAAATTAATATAAAATATTCTAAATATATTTTCTATTTAATTATATAATATATAATATAAAAATAAATTATTTGTAAAGCACTTTAAGAATTGCAAAGCATTATATAGGTATATATAATCTCATTTGGTCCACATGCATGTTGCAAGGATTGTTTTGCTTTTTTACTTTTTCTCTTTACTTCTCCTGGTATATAATATAGAGTATAGGATAGTTTTATTCAAAAGATCAAAAACAAACCAAAAAAACCCTTATTACTCTTTTTTCCTTTTAAATATAAAAAGTAGAAATTAATAAAAACTATCTTAACAGTTCTTATACTATAACCTTATGGACAGGGGCTATCATAACTTCCACCTGACAGATGAGGAAACTGAGATTCATGGAGATTAAACAACTTGCCCAGTTCCAAAACTAATATGTGTTGTTTTTTTAACTCTTACTTCCATCTTAGAATCACTGGTATGTATTGGTTCTAAGGCAGAAAAGCAGAAAAGGATAGGCAATAGGGGTTGTGACTTGCAGAGCTGGAAAGTGTCTGAGATCACATTTGAATCCAGGACCTTCCATCTCCAAGCATGGCCCTCTATCTCCTGAGCCACCTAGCTGCCCTCAAAGCTAATATATGTTTGAGGTGGCATTCAAACCCAGTCTTTCCTGACTGATGTCTAGCTTAATATTATTGCTATTATAGGACCCTAACTCCTATACCACTTTCTAGCTACAATCTGAGACATGCACAGATGAGGAAACTGAGGCAAACAGGATTAAGTGACCTACCTAGAGTCACACAGCTAGTAAGGTCAGATTAGAACTCAGTTCTTCCTGACTCAGACTTCCTGACTGTCCACTCACTGAGCCACTCAGTTGGTTTCCAAGGAATAATGTACAAAATCAATATTATTCACCATTATTACTACTCACATTTTCACTCTTACCTATTCTGTTATTAAGGAATTGCAAACATATCTAACTACCAATCATTTCCTCTTTATTCAGAACAACAATGAAAAGAGACAAGGAATTACAAAAAACTTAATTCGGCAAGAGGATAATAAGAGTGGGGGTGAGGGGGGAAGATTACAGAAGGTGCCCAGAGTCAGTGGCATTACAAATTACAAATCCTAGCAGAAACATAAGTTCCTTCAAGGCAGCTACTGTTTCATCTTTTCTTTGCATTTCTGGCGACCAACATATTGTTGTGCACAGAGTATCTACTTAATAAATGCTTAATGAAATGGAGGAAATCCTTTATCCTCTTCCCATGTGTTGGTCCTACTCCCTGGATCTCTTTCTTTGAAATCAGCATCTTGAGCAAGGGCAACTGGCATCACAGAATGCTAACCCATGATTAAGGAGAAAAGAGCTCTAGGTTTGGAGGTGCCATTGACTCCCTGGGTGAGCTTAGACAAGTCACTCTGGACCTCATTTTCCTCATCCATAAAATTGGCATCTTGGATTGGATAATCCTCGAGATTCTTCCCAGAATTATAAGTCCATAAATCTAATCATGGCTCTGCCCCCATCCACCCGTGTGAATTTTGGAAAACCACTTTCAAAATAGGGGCAACTCCCCAGAATTATAAGTCTAATCATGGCTCTGCCCCCATCCACCTGTGTGAATTTTGGAAAACCACTTTCAAAATAGGGATTAACTCATCCACAAGGTTCCTTCCAGTTCTACAATTATATAATTCTATAAATGTATGTGTTTATATATACATATGTATACCTGTATGTGTAATATAATTATGTATACTTACATTATATATATATATATATACATATTATATACACACCTCTATACATATATATCAGAGAGAAACAAAGCTAGAAGTGTGGGGAGGTGCATATTTGGTGAAAAAATCTATGATTTTATTGGTGTAAGAAAATCTGTCGTCAAATTACAACCTTAAAAAGATGCCAGAGCAGCTAAATTGAACAAGTTTTATGGGTTTACATGGCCAAAATGTATACAAGGTTGAACTTGAACCCACATCTTCCTGACTCCAAGGTACGTTCTCTCTTGACACTGACATACTACCCCTCTGACCTTTGTACATATGTGTGTGGACGTGTGCTTAAGACTATCAAACCACATTGCAGAGGGGGCAAGGAGGTGGATACCTGCATATTCCAGCAATTATCTGGATAATCTAAGCAAAAACGGAATTTAAGCCCTAAATTTTGGCATCATTGTTAGCGGGCACTGGGGTTGTGACGATATTCACTGTGTGAGGACAGCCACACTGGAGGGCTAACATGTCTTGAGGAATATCTAAAGGACAGGTCCTTCCTTTCTTTAGATGTCTCAGAAGGCTGGACTTGGACTGAGGGAGAGTTTGAAAACTCATCTCTGATACTAGCTGTGTGCCTCTGGGTAAGTCATCTAATTTTCTGGTCTTCTATTTCCTCATCTGTAAAATATAAATAATACCTGCAGTTACCAGGAAGGATTGGTATGAAGCTCAAGTGAGATTAAATGAGATTATATAGGAAAAAAAGCTTTATATACTTTCTTTTTCTTTTTTAATTAAAAAAAAAAACTCTCACCTACTGTCTTAAAATCAATACTGTGTATTGGTTCCAAGGCAGAAGAATGGTAAGGGCCAGGAATAAGAGGTTAAGTGACTTGCCCAGGGTCACACAACTAGGAAGTATCTGAGACCAGATTTAAACCAGGACCTCCTGGTTCCAGGTCTGGCTCTCAATCCATTGAGCTAGCTAGCTTCCCTCTTTATATACTTTCAAAAAGCCCTATATAGATATCACTTATTATTACTGTTGTTGTTTCTCATGTGTTTACCATACTCTAATTTGTATTGTGGTTATTTGTGTCCCTTTGGTTTCCCTCATACTAGACTGTCAACTCCTTAAGGTCAGAAACTGTTATTATTCCACCAGTTTAGGAGACAATTGAGCCTGTAATTTCCTCATGAAGGCAATGTTGGGCAAAGGACCAAAAAAGAATCCATTGCATTTCACAACCCTTTTCTTTCTTTTATTTATTTAAAATTTCTAATTCAATTAATTAATTTAGAATATTTTTCCCTGGCTCCATGATTCATGTTCTTCGTGACCCTTTTCTGATGGTCTTTATTGACACTTTGGGGACTTGTATTAATTCAGCAAACACCATGGTGGGTTTCCCTGCACTTTGGTCACTCTAGAGGTAAATGGTAAGTTTCGCCATAGACCTACTCTACCCTGAGGCTTCACCGACACTCTCCGGAAAACAAACCCTTGGCCCAAGCCATTGTCTTGCTGTTCACAATGGCACTGGGCTCTGCACCATTTATCAAGTTTGACACTATTTGCATTTCTTAGAAATGTTCTCTCTCACTCACAGTTCATTTATACATTTTTATTTCCTCTCACTCTGAGCACATCTGCAGAGACAATCCATTTCCAAACAATCAATAAAAAATATCGTCTTCCTCGTGCTATCAAGCACTCATTCGGGAGGCACGGGTACCATGAGATGGGCAACAAACCTTTCCTTCCCTTTGTCCCACAGGCATGAAAGCCCCATCACCGCATGATACATCAGACAGTTAAATATCTAAAAATTCATCTTTAATTAACAGAATTAGATCCAAGCTAGACACCACTGCATATCATAAGAGAAGTAGATGAGCTAGCTTCCAAGGGCTCTAATTCAATTAGGACACAGTGAGTGACACTTAGATGGGAAAGGTTAATTGGGGTCACCAGAACGTAATAATTCCTTACCTAACCAGTCATTAAACTTCTTAACCTCTGAGGGCAGTCCCAGCTCGGTGAAATCGCCTGTGTGGAGAAGGATGTCCCCATAAGGCATCTGGATGCCATCTGTTCTGGAGTGTGTGTCGGAGACGCAGACAAACCGTGTGTGGCCCGCTGGTTTTGGAGTGTCATATGGGATAGGGTCGACCCTGAAGCAGACATAACAGATCCCACAAGAGTTAAATGCATTCGAACCTGCGCACGTATCATCACAAACATTGATCAATATGAGGGTGCACACTCAGAGAGCTTGGCCTAACAGCAGAAATGACTGTTGTCCCAGGAGGGGAGACCTTTGGTGGGAAGGAGAGTTTTTCACTTTGTAATAATCCACCCAGTCAAATTCACAAAGACTTACCTGGAGGAAGGAAAAAAAAAAACATGGCGGGAGAGAATGCATATGGTAGAATGGGGCCAACTAAAACATACTGAATGCTGAACTGCAATGGTGGCCATCCAAAGTTTGGCATTCATTCCCTTCTCGTTTTTATTCCAATTGGTTCTTCAATTCCTTATAAAATAAGAAAGTTGTTTATCTTTTTCTAACTTTGATTCTAATTTTATTCTATTATATATTTCTATATATTCTAGATTTCTATAATCTATTTCTATCATTCTGACTTTAAAATGTATATATTAACCAACTGTATATACCAATGATAAGCTGACCAATAACTAATGGATAGAGTAAAGTCTAAAAAGCATAAACCAACCAAGGGACTAGAGTAGCCCCCACCCCCCCAAGTCAGGAAAACAATAATAAAGGACCAAGTGGTTCCCATTGGCCACCCTGAAATGCCACCTCATCTTCCTGATTCTCCCAAGCAGTCACAAAGTAGCTTAGGCTGGCTGGTACCAAAGTAAGAGAGTAAGAGTCTTTACGCAATCTTTGTTGTCTAAAATGAGTAGAGCTGGGGGCAGTTGAGAGCCAGGCCTAGAGACAGGAGGTCCTAGGTTCAAATCTGCCCTCAGACACTTCCCAGTTGTGTGACCCTGGGCAAGTCACTTAACCCCATTGCCTAGCCCTTACCAATCAATACAGAGTATTGATTCCAAGATGGAAGGGAAGGGTTTTTAAATAAAATAAAATAAAATAAAATGAGTAGAGTTAATGACCCTTCAACAAGTAGCTGGCGAGGCAGTGTGTTTAGCAGCAAGAACTCTGGTTTCCATATTAGAATCCGTGAGTTCAGATGCTGACTTCACCATTCACTGCCTTTGACCTCAGGCAAACCACTAAATATTCTCCCATATATCAAAGGAGAGAGTTAGTCTAAATGATCTCTGAGGTCTCTTCAAACTCTAAATCTATGATCTTTGCTATCTTCTAATTAACATTGGCAGGGAGACAGGGAGGTGCCATAGTGGACTGAGAGGAAGAGCTGGGAATGGGAGATCCTGGGTTCAAATCTGACATCAGACACTTCCTAGCTGTGTGACCCTGGTCAAGACACTTAACCATCATTGCCAAGCCCTTACCTCTCTTCTTCCTTGGAACCTATATGAGTATTGACTCTAAGACAAAAGTAAAGGGTTTTTAAAAAGACAGATAATGTCCTTTAACAATCAGTGTTGATTCTAAGACGGAAAGCACACACAAAAAAAGACATTGGTAAGTGCTTTGAGAAAAGAATTGTTTTTTAGAAGTACAGCACCTACAAAGATGTGTTTTTGGACAAATAGGTCCCTGCTGATACAGGCATCAGGGGAGAGAAGGTCTTGGGGACAGACAGGAGCACAGTGGAATTAGACCAGCCCCAAGATGAAAATGCAAAACTCCCAACACAAATTTAGAAAATGAAACAACATCCTGGCTTCAGAGCTGGAAGGCAACAAAATGTTCTAAATTAACCAAGTGGCAAAATGACAATGAGACTTCTCCAGCACCTGGCATTGGCTGTTCCCAGGATTTTGCAGCATAGGTAAGAATATTTTGGAGGTATTTAATCTGGCAACTTCTCTTCATTTCAACATATGAACATACATTTATTTTGGCTCACATGGAGAAAAGGGATGAAAATTTTATAAAGGTAAGGAAAAGGTCACTGGATTCAGAGCCAGATCTAGAGATGGGAGGTCCTGGGTTCAAATGTGACGTCAGACACTTCCTTGCTGTGTGACCAAGTGTGTACTTAAAGAAGTCACTTGATTTTCCACTGCCTGGTGCTTATTGCTCTTCTGCCTTGGAACCAATATACAATATGGATTCTAAGATGGAAGGTAAGAGTTTAAAAAAGGAAAATAAAAAGCATCAGGACACAGTCAGGTAGCCCAGTGGATAGAGTGCCAGTCCTGGGGTCTGGGAGGACCTGGGTTCAAACGGGCTTCAGATACTTCCTAGCTGTGTGATCCTGAGTAAGTCACTTAATCCCAGTTGTCTAGCCCTTACTGCTCTGCTCTTTCGTCTTAGAATTGATACAGAAGGGGCAGCTGGGTGGCTCAGTGGATGGAGAGCCAGGCCTAGAGACGGGAGGTCCTAGGTTCAAATCTGGCCTCAGACACTTCCCAGCTGTGTGACCCTGGGCAAGTCACTTAACCCCCATTGTCTAGCCCTTACCACTCTTCTGCCTTGGAGGCAATACACAGTATTGACTCCAAGACAGAAGGGAAGGGCTAAAAAAAAAGAATTGATACAGAAGGGGGAAGGGTTTAAAAAGAAGGGAAGAAAAAGTCAGGAGAGGAGCAAATGTTCAACAGGACAGTTTGAATGGGGAAAGATATTTCAGTAGCATCTGTACCCACAAGAGTCTAGACTATGCCCCAGAATACCCACTGAAGAAATATCATAAAGAAATCACAAGCACATTATATAGATAAGCTTTGGCTTTTTTCTTTTTAAAATTACATATTTTTAAGGAAAAAAATCATGTTTTTTGTTTGTTCCTTTACAACCAGCAAAAGAAAGCTTCTGGTTAGCAACCTGCAGGTGTTTCTGCATTTCTTTGACTGTTGCATGGCTTCTTGCTGCCAAAAAATAAAATAACGAGCAGATTGCATGATTATATGGCACATCGACCTGGTTATCGCTATGGGTCTAATTGGAAACCCAAAAAGAAATTTTAACTTCAACCTACAATTAATGGATTTTTCCCATGAGAGTAAGGAATTAATAACACTGTTACCACGGAGAAAATTCACTAATCCACTGAGATATCAGCAGCAACCTGGGGAGAACTGTGATGATATGCAGTTGGACTTTTTTATTTGGCTCCGTCCTTCCCATTACGGAGGGTAAATTGAAATTTTTGAGAAATATATTACAAAGTAAATATGGAGTCTGAGTGGCTAGAAGCTTATCAACACCTCCTGTCTCCTAAGAATGCTTTCCCTGGACAGCAAAAGAAACAAATGCCTGTTTCCACTGCAGAGACGCACTTTTGTCATTCTCCAAGCATCTCTGAACCAAAAAGCAGGGAGCTCAACCTGTGCTTCCCACAACATCATCCCCAAGGATCTGGACGACAATGGGGGGAGAAAATCAGTCAAAACCAGAAATGCTTTGAAATATGTGGCTGTAGGTATGGCATGACATAGCTAAGACATTTGGATGATTCCTTTCTTTTTTTCTTTCAGTTTTCGTGCTGGGCATCCTATGGAAAATGTCCTGAATTTTCCCATGCTTCTTTTTGCCTGCTATTTCAGCTAATTCTCAAATCCAGCCGCAGTCTGCAAATCATTCTTGCTGTGGCTAACCTCCCTAGGGAGCCTATCACAATCTGTCATGGGGACATCGTTATTAGCACTTGGGATTCATCACCCAGAAAGGGACTAAAATAACTCCCTTACTACCAAAATCTCACTGATTCTTCTTCTTTATTTCTCTTCTAAAAGTCCATCAGGCATAAACAACTTGGTAAGTCAAGGCCGAAGAACTAGTCAATTCTGCTCTATATGCCTTTTCTCAACTGTAAAATGAGATTAGACTCGATGACTTCTGAGGTCTCTTTAGATTCTAAATGCTCTGATCCTACCACCTATCTCCCATAGAAAACAGAAACCATAGAAACGTAGAAGGAGTCGTTAAATAATAGTCATATTAATGAAAAGAGAAAATGATGGGCAAACAAGGCTTTCTTCAGTTATGGACAGAGTGAGAAACTAAGTCAATGAGGCAGGGAAGGTGTCCGTCCTGTAGAGAAAGCCATGGTACCAAAGACATCAGCATCGTTTGGTAAAACAGAAACCATTAATGCCAGATAGGGAGAGATGTTCGGATAGTCAAATAGCCTCTCTGGGCTTTAGCTTTCTCATTTGTAAAACAAAAAATGCAGCAGTTGGACCTCTAAGGTCATGAGATGATAGGATGATCCATTTAGAACTGGAAGGGAGTATAAAGGTCATCTAGTCTAACCCCCTTGTTTGACTGATTAAGAGCTGAGGCTCAGAGATCATGTTGGGATCAGAGCTCCTGGGTTGAAAGGGATCCCTGAGGCAATTTGTCTAACCTCTTTGTTTTATAGATGAGGAAAATGAAGACCAGGAGTTACCTTGCCTATGGTCAAGCAGATGGTATTTAAGACAGGACTTGAACCTGGGCTCTTTCCCTATAAACCTAGCACTCTTCCACTCTTTCCCTTGTTCTATATTCTGTCTTCAAAGGTCCCTGCCCAGCTTTAAATCTATGAATTTATTAACCAAGACAGAGACATGCATAGATTCTGGGGGGGGGATGCTGGAAAGTCGAAATAGGGTTTTCTGGGTGGCATGAGAGAGAAAGGAAAAACCCTGAAGACAGTAAAGACAGACTTGAAGTAAGGGCAATGGAAAGAAGGGTCCATCATGCTTCACTCCACTGAATGATATGGAAAAGGTAAGAGACAACTCTGATACATCAATGTATCCTGAAGTAAGGCCAATGGAAAGAAGGGTCCATCATGCTTCACTCCACTGAATGATATGGAAAAGGTAAGAGACAACTCTGATACATCAATGTATCCTGAAGTAAGGCCAATGGAAAGAAGAGTCCATCATGCTTCACTCCACTGAATGACATGGAGAAGACTGAATCATCAATGTATCCTGAAGTAAGGCCAATGGAAAGAAGAGTCCATCATGCTTCACTCCACTGAATGATATGGAGAAGACTGAATCATCAATGTATCCTGAAGTAAGGCCAATGGAAAGAAGAGTCCATCATGCTTCACTCCACTGAATGATATGGAGAAGACTGAATCATCAATGTATCTTGAAGTAAGCCAATGGAAAAAAGAGTCCATCACATTCATTCCACTGAATGATATGGAAAAGGAAAGAGACAACTCGGATACATCAATGTATGTGAGTAGTACCATAGGCCCTTGGGCAAGATGGCAACCCTATGCCTTAGAGTCCATGAAGAGGCAGAATAGAACATTCCACCTCAAGAGAGAAGTGACAATCAGGAGATGTCAAAGCAAGTGGGCAAGTTATTTGGGGTATGGGAAGGCTGAGACAACCCCAAGCAAAGGATGTGATCTGGAATGATTCTTCAGGCACTGTTGACATGAGAGATCAAGTTGGGGAACGTTTCCATTACTGTTTGGGTTACAATCCCGATGTTCTAACTCACAGGTCTTGGTGTTCTTTACGATTCCATACTATCTCCCTCTAACCCACCAATTTTGAATTTTTTTAATTCCACAATTACTATATTAACAACATTATTCCTATTACTACTATTAAACAGATAGGTAATACACAAACTTTGAAGTATGAATATTTAAGCAAATTAATGTCTACATAAGATGTCAAATTTCCAGTCTTTCCCTTGAAGTATCCATTGGGATACTTTCTTGGTCTATTTGTTCCTATTCACTCGTCCTCTATGTGGTCTCAGGCCTCTTATGTTTGGTGGTTCTGGCCCTGCCCTTTCCACTTTTCAGCAATTCATAAAGATCTTTCCAGATTTCTTTGTATTCCTCACTTGTCCATCTTAATTGCATTAAGGAATTCCATTCATTCCATTAACTGACTACAATTTATTCAATCACGCCTCTATTGTTGGACAGTTAGGTCATTTCCCAGCTTTTTCTTTTAGATGCCAATACATGCCCAGTTTCTTTTCACAAGGAAAAGACCAACAGATCGCAATGCTAGCAGATGAATCATGTAAATTTTGGCCATAAAGATAAGTAAAAGGCGTGATTCTTGGAAACAATCAACAGTGATCAATATGTCAAAAATCTCATGCTTGTGGGACACAGAGAGCAAAAATAAACCCGCTGTAAATGAGTTACTACAAAACTA
This sequence comes from Monodelphis domestica, assembly GCF_027887165.1. Classification (NCBI taxonomy): domain Eukaryota; kingdom Metazoa; phylum Chordata; class Mammalia; order Didelphimorphia; family Didelphidae; genus Monodelphis; species Monodelphis domestica. The sequence continues at coordinate 46,184,261 of NC_077232.1, read as the reverse complement.
ATTGAGTTTAAATCTAATGAACTTAGACTCAGCAGGGCTTAGAGGATAGTGTATTGGGCTGTAAGTCAGGAAGGTTGGTCTTAAATCTCACCTGTGACCTTAAACAAGTCATAGGACAGCTAGCTGGCACAATATAGATAGAATGGTGTCTGGAGTCAGAAGGCTCTTCTTCATAAGTTCAAAACTGGTCTCAGATATTTACTGGTTGTATGATCCTGAACAAGTCATTTAACCCTGTTTCCCTCAATTTCCTCATCTGCCAAATGATCTGGAAAAGGAAATGGCAAACCACTCCAGTATCTCTGCCAAGAAAATCCCAAATGGGGTCACAAAGAATCAGACACAACTGAAAGCACTGAACAAAGACAAGAAATTAAGTCACTGCTTCACAGACCTAGAACTGAAGAGCAATGGAGAGCCCTTCTAATCAAATTTCCCCATTTTACAGATGAAAAAAATGAGGCTCAGAGAAATGAACTGACTTAAGTTGCAGGGTTGAGTCTCAAACTCAGGTCTTTCTATATCAAGTTCAGCCCTCTTTCCAGCGCCACACAATCAACCCTCGCCTTTTTCAGGCAACTATGTAGGACTCACTAGATAAGTTATAGAAGGTAGTGATCTGCCCCATCTGCACACTAGGAGTTCTCTATGAAACCTGGTCTAAAAGAGATGTTAGCTAGGAAGAGGTGAAGCCCAATTTGAAAAAAATTAATAAGCTGAACTGAAATGCAATTAAAAAAAAAAGATAGTTTTTGTCCTCGAGTACTTAACAATAATGTGAATACACTACTACTAGAGTGTTTTTAATTAGAGTTATTTTTAGAAGAGACTTCTTTAAAAAAAAGATAAAGCCTATTAAACAGGCAATATGATGCAAGGTAAAGAGAATGTGCACAAGGGCCAAAGGGGCCCTGATTCTAAACCTTTTTCTTAACTCAGTTATATAACTTCAAGGAAATCAGCTACCTTCCCCAGGCCTCAGTTTCCCCATGTGTAAAATGTGGAGCAGAGGGAAGTATGTACTTGACCGGTACTGTACTACAGTAATTACATTATGTGCATTTGTCTTACTGATATGGTAAAGTCTTTAAAAATAATCAGTCTCCTTCATAAGAAGTGTGTCTATGTATGTGTATGGGAGAGGAGGGGGAGGAAGAAAGAGATGGAGAGAGAGATGGAGAGAGAGGAGAGAGAGAGAGAGAGAGAGAGAGAGAGAGAGAGAGAGAGAGAGAGAGAGAGAGAGAGAGAGAGAGAGAGAGAGAGAGAGAGGGAGAGACAGAGAGAGACAGAGAGAGAGAGAGGCAGAGAGAGAGAGAGGGAGGGAGGGAGGGAGAGAGGGAGAGAGACGGAGAGGGAGAGAGGGAGAGAGAGAGACAGAGAGAGACAGAGACAGAGAGAGAGAGACAGAGACAGAGACAGAGAGAGAGAGAGAGAGAGAGAGAGAGAGAGAGAGGGAGGGAGGGAGGGAGAGAGGGAGAGAGGGAGAGAAGGAGAGAGAGAGAGAGAGAGGGGAGGGAGGGAGGGAGAGAGGGAGAGACAGAGAGAGACAGAGAGAGAGAGAGGCAGAGAGAGAGAGAGACAGAGAGAGAGAGAGAGACAGAGAGAGACAGAGAGACAGAGAGAGGAAGAGAGAGAGAGAGGGAGAGAGAGACAGAGAGAGAGAGAGACAGAGAGAGACAGAGAGACAGAGAGAGGAAGAGAGAGAGAGAGGGAGAGAGAGAGACAGAGAGAGAGAGATAGGGAGGGAGGGAGGGAGAGAGGGAGAGAGAGAGACAGAGAGAGAGAGAGACAGAGACAGAGAGAGAGAGAGACAGAGAGAGAGAGAGAGAGAGACAGAGAGAGAGAGAGACAGAGAGAGAGAAGAGAGAGAGAGAGGAGACTTCTTAAAGAAAAAGATAAAGTCTATTAAACAGGGAATATGATGCAAGGTAAAGAGAATGTGCACAAGGGCCAAAGGGGCCCTGATTCTAGACCTTTTTTTCTCAAGTCAGTTATATAACCTCAAAAAAATCAGCTACCTTCCCCAGGCCTCAGTTTCCCCATGTGTAAAAGATGGAGCAGAGAGAGGTAGAGGGAGAGAAATGTGGTGGAAAAGATTCTGTCTTTGAAGTCAGAGGACCGGGGTTCAAATCCTATAAAATGAGATGACTGAGCTGGTCTTTCTGGTCCCTTTCCATTCAGAAACCAGGACACTAGAAAGTCAGCTGCCATTTCTTATGGAAAGTGTTTCCTGATCCCTTTAGTTAATATCCCGTCTCCTTTTTCAAACCGTCCTACACTTACTTAGCTATGTACTATGTGTCAGTTGCCTTCCCCTCCGAAACCCTTAGCATAGAATGCTACCTGGGCTCTCTACATGCTGTCTTTGTATTCCTGGCATCCAGCGTGATGCCTTCCATGTGGGCCGGCGCTTGGTAAACGCTTATTGAATTACCCCCATGCGTCTTGCTCAGACCTCTGCATCTCTTCTTCATCGAGAGTGCAAAGGTCACCCCGTTTAGAGCAGAGAAGGGCCTTTGGAGATCATCTGGGCGATGGTTCTCGTTTTTACAAAAACACATTTCTGCTGTCTGTTCACCCTCTAAACCTACTACAAAGCCGGCCCTGGGAAAAGCCTCCCGACCTGGAATCACGGAGCGCCGTGAATGGTGAGAGCTGAAAGTAGCCTAAAAGATCACCGAGAGGAGGAATCCTTAGCCTTTGAGGCCTCGTGGAGCCCTTCAGTGGCCTGGCAAAGCCCGGCTTCCTCTCACAGAGCCGTGTTTTAAAATGATGGCGGCAAATGCTCAATCGCTGTTCAAGATTAGCGAGAACACAGATAGAATTTCTTTTTCACGTCCGAGTTTTCTCATGCAGAGCCCCTGAAATCTCTCATGGCAGCCCCGTAGGTAGATGGACCCCAAGTGAAGACCCCCTCCCCCCCATCTAATCCGGCACCCCAGATTGTCCACAGCAAGGAAACTGAGGCTCGGAGTCACTCCACTAAAAAGTTACCAGAGCTGGGAAGTGAAGCCCATCCTCTAACTCCAAGTCCTCAACCTCGTTCAAACGATCACAAATTCCGCCTCAGTGAGAATTGAACGGGTGGGATTTTAGTCTAACAGAATGGAAGCTGCAAAGTAGGGCATATTTTTTGCAAGCAAAAACGTTGCCACGGGCCCATTAAGCACAGTAAACCAAAAATTAAGCATGACTGCGCGCCTTAATAAAAATGTTTTAAGAAAGGGAGATCATTGCCTCCTCTGACGAGAATGCTGAGCTGGTTAAATGCCGCTAGTTTAGACCGGGGAGTCCAGAACAGTAAGAGCACTACCATACGGCAAGCAAGCATCAGAGACCCAGATGTATAAAAATATTCCCATTTGTCGCAAGAGAGCGGCTGCACCTTCTTTTCACTGATGGACTGAAATATCAACACTATTCCATTTCCAACTAATTACGGCTAACAAAGCCCACTGCGCCGGGTCCTCGCCTTCCATTTTTTCAGAGTACAAAGTGCAGCGCTGACATTCAATGAATATTAAGTGGTAACAATTTAATTCTTGGAGGCTGCAACCAATATGAATTCACGAGCCCCACTTGGCTCCAGTCCGTGGGATTTCAGGGAGCACAATGGAAGCGTACCTGGCCCAGGAGCCGTCGGAGCCTCTGAGAGGACTCTTTGCCGGTCCCTAAATTACAGAGCAATGTTTGGGGTTTGGATGGATTCTTGCATTTCTCCCCAATTAGCTTAAGTTTCCGTATACGATCGTGCATTCATGCAAATGTACTCTTCAGCGCCGATTCCTTCCCATTCGTTCTTTCATCTGAATTTAATCCTAAGAATAAAAATCGCCAGCATCTCTATAAGCATTTTAAGGCTTGCCAAGGACTTCGCATGTGATCTCATTGGATCCCTTGTGGTTTATGTTTATTCCCCTTTTACAAGGCAAGAAGCTAAGCCTGAGAAAAGGTTAAATGATTTGCCCAAAGTGGTACAACTGGCATCTAAGGCAGGATTTGAACTCTGGTCTTTCTGACTCCCCCCAAATCTACAAAATCTAGCTGCCTCTGTGAACATTTCTGAGTGTCTAGTCTAGAAATGACGCAAGTAAAATGTGTATGTATATATCACGTCTGCCTTAGCTACAGAGATAAGTCAATAGAGATAGCTAGGAAAGGAGGATAGAGAAAGATGATAGAGAAAGCTAGAGGATAGAGAGACAGAAAATCTGAGTAATGACATAATTAATAATGTGAAATATGATTATTGGGAGGCAATACATAGTGGGTAAGAGGATTGGATTTAGAGGAAGAACATCTGGGTTCGAATATGAGCACTGCTCCCTGTATGAACTTGAGGAAGTTATTCCATCTCTCTGAAACTCAGTTCACTATCTGAAAAATGGCAGGCAATAGCTAGGTGGCTCAGTGGATTGAGAGCGAGGTCTAGAGTTGGGAGGTCCTGGGTTCAAATATAGCCTCAGACACTTTTTAGCTGTGTGACCCTGGGTAAGTCACTTAACCCCCATAGCCTAGCCCTTACCACTCTTCTGCCTTGGAATCAATACTTACTATTTAATCCAAGACAAAGGTAAGGGTTTTTTTTTTAATGAAAACACTTAAGGTCTAAGGGCCTGAATTTAGATAGGCAGAATGGAACAAAACAAAAACAAAAACCACACACAAAGAAAATTCTTACCAAAGAGCATCTAATTCTCTTATTCTTCCTTTCTAAGTACCAAATTTTCAAAAGTGAATACCTCCAATGCAGCAACTACTAGACTACATTTTTTTTGTATTTCAGCACAACAGCAAGGTATCACAATGAAGAGAATGAAGGGTTTAAAATTATGAAGACCTGAGTTCAAATCCTACCTTACACACTTACTAGTTTTCTCTCTTGGCAAGTTATCTCACTGGGGTTAATAATAAGTAACTACTTTTCAAGTACTACTTAAATGCTTGCTATTTTTATTATTATTATTAATTAGCATTAATTAACTAATTAACAGGCACAATGCTAAGACATGAGAAATGCAAATATGAAGAAAAGAATGCAGCATTCCTACTCTCAAGATTTTTAAAGTTGAATGGAAAAGTCAAGCAATATCTACAAAATAGAGGGTAGAGATAGCTAGAAGATGGAAAGAGATGATAAAGGGAACTAGAAAGAGATGATAAAGATAGCTAGAGAGAAAGAGAGATGACAAAGATAACCAGAAGGATAATGAGAAAGAAAATAGAGATAGCTAGGAAAGGAGGAAAGAGAAAGTTGATAGAGAAAGCTAGAGGATAGAGAGATGATAAAGATGACCAGAAGGATAATGAGAAAGAAAATAGAGATAGCTAGGAAAGGAGGATAAAGAAAGATGATAGAGAAAGCTAGAGAATAGAGAGATGATAAAGATAGCTAGAAGCACAATGAGAAAGACAATAGAGATAGCTAGGAAAGGAGGATAAAGAAAGATAATAGAGAAAGCTAGAGGATAGAGAGATGATAAAGATGACCAGAAGGATAACGAGAAAGACAATAGGGATAGCTAGGAAAGGAGGATAGAGAAAGCTAGAGAATAGGAAGATGACAAAGATAACTAGAAGGATAATGAGAAAGAAAATAGAGATAGCTAGGAAAGGAGGATAGAGAAAGATGAGAGAGAAAGCTAGAGAATAGAGAGATGATAAAGATGACCAGAAGGATAATAAGAAAGACAATAGGGATAGCTAGGAAAGGAGGATAGAGAAAGCTAGAGAATAGGAAGATGACAAAGATAACTAGAAGGATAATGAGAAAGAAAATAGAGATAGCTAGGAAAGGAGGATAGAGAAAGATGAGAGAGAAAGCTAGAGGATAGAGAGATGATAAAGATGACCAGAAGGATAATGAGAAAGACAATAGGGATAGCTAGGAAAGGAGGATGGAGACAGATGAGAGAGAAAGCTAGCAGATAAGAGAGATGATAGTGATAACTAGAAGGAGATTCTAATAGAGATGACTAGAAAAAGATGATTAAGATAACTAGAGAGGAGAGGGATGATAAAGATAACTAAAATAATGAGAGAAATGATAGTGATGCCTAGAAAGAGATCGAGATGGTGGAGGCAATCAGAGATAGAAATGACAGATTAAATAGAAAGAGATCATAGAAATAGAATGAGAAAGAGATGATAGATATGATAGAGGTAGTTAGAGATGATAGATTAGATAGATAGTTGGTAGATACCTTAGAAAGAGGTAATGACTGATAGAGATAAACAGAAAAAGATTATTTATCAGTATATGTGCACACACTTGTATGTATACATAAAAAAAATAAATTCAAAGAGAATAAATGCATATAAATACAAACTAGTTTGTGAGGGAGGACCAGAAAAGGCTTTGATGTTTTTCTATGTGCCTCACTTCGCAGAACTAGAGATCCAAGAGCCCCCAGAATAGCTCCTCCACTTTATTACATGAGAACACCATGACCCAGAGGTGGGATTCTGATCTTTCCTGGTTACACACTGTTTTCCTCCAAAAGAATCTAAGCTTCTTGAAAACAAGGGCAAACTAAATTCTTGGACACATAGTAGATGCTTAAGAAATACTCTCTGAACTGAGTTCAGTGAGATAGTTTTGGGAACTCATTCTGTTATGCCCTCTCTTCTCCCTTTCCTGGCAGAGCTCCCTAGAGACACCCATGTTCCACGTCTGTACCTTTCACAGGACAGTAAAATCCTGGGGTGGGTGGGATTCTCCCTTCCTCCCTTTCCTTAAAAATTGAGGAAAGGTGAGCACGGTGATAGTACCTTGTCCATTGCCTTGACTGCCTGGCCAGTGCCTCTTCTCAAGAAACTCACCTAGGTAAGTGGGAGCACCTAAGATTCCAGCTTTCTTTCAGAGAGCTACTTCTGAATATAACTTCTAAAAATCATTGTAAATGTTTGTAATGGCATGAAATTCCATTCTCTGAGGCACACAGCCATCTTACAGGGATGACTTTAACAAGAAGCTTTGTAAACCTTCTAACTATTTATAATTATGAATTATTATTCATTTTGTTCTAAATCACATCCCTGGTTTCAATGGAAGTGTTCAAAGTCCCCTAATGGGTCTGAAATGCCAAGGGACACAATTTTTAAACCCACTAAAGGGCATACAGATGCTGTCTCTTGGTTCTTCAGTCAAGGTGGGTTTTGTTCCATTTTGTTGTGATCTAAATTTATTAGCAGAAAACATCCTGAGGGCACTGTGAAGGTGTAAGATGTGCCCTATGTCCAACAGCCAAGAGATATCAAAGGCAGAATTCAAACCCAAGTCTTTTTGAGTGCACCAAGTCTGGTCATCTATCTATGGGTTATGTTGCTTCTCAAAAGGTTCATAGTTGGGGTAGCTACTGGATTGGCTCAGAGGATAAGAACCAGGGTTAAAGATGGAAGGTCCTGGGTTCAAATCTGATCTAAGACATTTCCTACCTGTGTGTCTCTGGTCAAGTCATTTAACCCCAATTGTCCAGTAATTACTACTCTTCTGCCTTGGAACCAATTTACAGTATTAATTCTAAGACAAAAGGAAGGTTTAAGAAAAAAAAAAGGTTCCATAGGATCACAGAGTTAGAGCTTAAAGAAACCCTATGGGTCATCAAGTATAAGCTTCAAATTTTACAGGTGAGGAAACTGAGAGTCTGGGAGTTGTATAAATGGAAATTCCATTTATACAGAATTAAAGTGATTTTGGAGTTACAGAATTATAGATTTTGATTTGAAGAGACCTTAGAAGCTATCTAGTCCAATTTCCATTGTTTTTTGTCTTCCAACAAACCACCATGTGATCCAGAATAATTAACAAATTTGACCGAGCTCAGTCAGGATTCCATCCAAGGCCCTCCAACTCCAAATCCAGTAGGCTCTGTCCACTGCGCTCCTTCCCACCAGACCTCCATTCCCTGTCCCATGCCTCAAAATGAGTCTTGAGAGGCCCATTTTCAAGGAGAGGGTCGATGTCCCTTGGAGTGCATTTTTGAGATAACTTCAGCTCTCCTACCGCCCCATCCAAATAATCTGATGTGTGAGGGCCTTTAAACCACAGCAACATTCCTGTTTGTGAAGCACAAACGCGCTCTGGTCTTTACACAAACCAGACCAGGGGGTGAGAGGTGACAGAAATCAGTGCACTTGGCGAAAGAGAGCCAACGGATTTTTCTCCCATTCTGCCGCAGCTAGAGAAACTTTTAATTAACCTTTAAAATGGTCATAATCTTGGTTTATATCCTAATCCACTAACCTTTTGGGGACTTGTTTTTAAGAATAAAATTGATTTAAAAGAGGACATAATCTCTGTTAAAGTATGAGGGTATGTGGGTATATGTGATGAGTGCTAAGGTACGTGGAAGGAAGGGAGGGTTGTTAAACCTGAAACCAGGAGAGTCTCTTCACTTTTGGCCAATAGGAGATGGAGAATCCAAGATGGTAACCCCAACAGACAGCTCTGTTTGATTAGGTGTCTTCTCGCTACATTGTTAAAGACTTCAGAATTCAAGAACTAATTCTCTGATGTACTGTTGAAGATTAAGGGGCCTTTTGAACAGAGGATGTTGGATCAGTACAGCCCCTTGCTCAGCTCTTTGGGGTCTCCATGATTCCTATGGAAAAGGAAGAGGTGGGGGAAGGGCTGGGGAAGAAACTAAGGAGCTGTAAGAGTTCTACCACTTGCTATCCTTATGTCAGGGAAGAAAAAATTGTGTTTCTCCCACCTCCTGATGTTGCACAGGCAGGATGATGGAAGAAGCAAGATCTATCCTCTGGGTTATGCTGCTTATCAAAGGATCATCAATATGGAGCTGAAAGAGACCCTAGAGGTTATCAAGTTGAGCTTTAAATTTTACAAGTGAGGAAACTGAGGCACTGGGCATTAAAGTAACTTGGGAGGGGGGCAGCTTAGTTGGTTCCATGGATTGAGAGCCAGAATTAGAGACAAGGGGTCCTGAGTTCTAATCTAACCTCAGATACTTCCTAGCTGTGTGACCCTGGGCAAGCCCCATAACTCCCATTGTCTAGCCATTATTGCTCTTCTGCCTTGTAACCAATGCAAAGTACTGATTCTAAAATGGAAGGTAAGGGTTTAAATTATATATATATGTAAAATGACTTAGAAATTATAAGATTAGAGGATCTAACTCGGGGACAGAGTCAAGATGGTGGAATCGAAGCAAGGAAACTCAAAACCACCAGGACAATCCTTTCCAAACAATCTTGAGGGAGTTCATCCCATAAAACACATTCAGAGTTATGATTACCACCTGTGTATTCCCCAACATTTTTATTTCCTCTCCTAGTTCTGCCCTTTCTTCTTTTGCTATTTCCTTTTATCCAACCCATCTTGAAATAATGTCACAAAGCAAATACAAGAGTGAAAGAACCAACAAGGAGACACAGAGTGACACAACTTTTAAGAAAAGAAAAACCTAAAAGATAGGCAGAGGAACATCTGGGGCACTGGGGTAAGAGGGGAGCCCAGAGATGATAAGATTATAGATAAGTTTCACAGTCATGGGGAAGTGTCCAGTAGCTTTCTCATATTTCTGTTCAGAACAAAACAAGATGGCACCCTTCCTTTGTAGAATCTGAACCCTGAAACTAAAAAGCTGCGAAGGAAGGCTAACACATTTTCTGAAATGACTGCCAAGATGCTGACCCCTTTTCTCCTGGCAGGTTGAAAGGTAAGAGGTAGAAAATAATCTGTACCAAGCAAGGGGCCACCAACCCTTTTATTACATTTCAGCAGTGAGAGATTCATTTGTGTCCATAAGTTTTCTAAAATAACTGTAAGACTCTAGGTAGCATAGTAGATAGAGGATCAGATCTGGAGACAGGGGGACCTGGGTTCAAATCAGGTCTCAGACACTTTCCTTCTTGTGTGACCCCCACTTGCCTAGATTTTGCTGCTCCTCTGTTTTAGAATTAATGCCAAGATTGGAAGTAAGCGTTAAAAAAAATTAAAAATAGAAATAAAAACTATTCACATGGTGAAACAGGTCTATATTAGTCATTCACATCTTGGAATGAATTAATTCTATAACAAATATTGTTATTTTTATTATTATTAATATAAAATATTATTACATATTGTTATATATTGAATTATTGAAACTGTAGATATGGAAGGAACTACATAAGTCATTGCCTTTAGGTCTAATGTCTTCATTTCACACATGAAGAAACTGAGGAAGATAGAAGATTTGATTAAATTCACATAGATAATTCCCATCAGAAGTGGAATTTGAACTCAGAACCTCAGATTCCAGAAAATAGCACTCTATCAGACTGTGAGCATCTTGAGGGAAGGGACTGTTTTGTTTTGTTTCTTAGTAGCTGGATTTTGTATGTGTGTGTGTGTTTCTTTGATTTTCTTTTCTTTCTATCCAATAGAGACTAGCATAATGGTTGGCAAACAGTAAGCACTTCATTAATGCTCATCAACCTGACTTGAGTTTCCAAGATGCCTAAAAGAGTATTAGTTTATTTCTCTGCCTCGCCTCAACCCCCACACACCCATTCTTGGCTGAGGTCAAATTCTGCTAAAAAAATATGAGATTTCTGGCTGCAGAGGAGGAGAGACAAGGAGGTATAATTTTGGAAGAGGTGGCATATCAAAGAGGCATATCCCTGGTGGAAGCCAGAAGGCAATCTATGGGTGCCAAGGGCCTTGTGGTAAGAGTCGGGACACTCTAGAAGGGCAGTCAGAAAGGAAAAAAAAAAAGGGGGGGGGATGGAAGGGAAATTAGAAGAAGTCAAAGCCAAACTCCGTCTATCTGGACATTCTGCCTGGGGCACTGGTGGTGCCTTGAGTTGACTTGGAAGACTAATCTTTAATAAATATCTGGGCAAAAGGTCAGCAAGGAGAAGCACAGTCCCTGGAACTTGCAGCCCAGAAAAATATAAGCTCTTCTGTTCTCCTGTCTTCTACCCATGAGCACCGGCCAGAGTTAAGTACATACCTCAACTAAGTCTTCTCAATGATCTCACTCTTAACCTAAAGGCATAGCCCTCCTCCTGGGATAGGATGCAATTCAATCTCCGGAAAGCTTGGGGCTGGCTGGCTCGTGATTAGAGCCTGAAAATCATGTGAATCTGTGAATAGTCCTGCTATGCTTTCTCTGTTCAATCTCCTTTCACAGGGGACCCAGCCTAGCTTTCTTGACTTGTTCTATGCTAACCCATCTCCTAATGGGAAAGCCCCCAGTCCCCATTTCCACTTGCTAAAGTTAATGCCATTGTTCTCAATCTGTTCTCCAGCTCTCTCTGGATTGACCCAAAAGATTTGGAGGGCATTTGATTCTTTCCAGAGAGCTTTAATGTTAATTAATCACTCACAGCAGCCTTAGAAGGTAGAGAGGGAAGAAATCTGGGAGGCACAGTGGATAAAATACTTACTGGCTGTGTGACCCTGGGCAAGTCACATAACCTTATTTGCCTCCATTTCTTCCTCTGTCAAATAAGCAGTAGAAGGAAATGGCAAACCATCGCAGTATCTTTGCCAAGACAACCCCAAATGGGGTCAATCAGGCATGACTGAAAATGACCAGACACACAGCATACAAAGGAGATGGTGTGAGTCCCATTTGATGGAAAAAGATGAGATCCAGAAAAGATTAAGTGACTGACCCAAACCAACCAGCAGCAACGACCTTGGATTGCAACCTGGAATGAGAGTGTGGTACAGTGGAAGAGAACTGGCTCTGGAACCAGAGGGCTAGGCTTAAATCCCATCCATCCATGACACTACCTCTCTGACACTGAGAAAATCATTAAACCTTCCAGTGACTCAGTTTACCTATCTGTAAAATGAAGGCGGAGGGATGGGTGGATCTGGAGTTATTAACCTTTGGTGTGTTGAGGACTCCTTTGTTGACAGTCAAATGTGGACTCTTTCTCAAAATATATTCCAATTCATAAAATAAAATATGTAGAATTACAAAGTAAAACAATTATGTTGAAATACAGTAATCAAAATATGGGCAGCGAGGTGGCACAATGGATGAGTGCTGGGTTTGATGTCAGGAAATCTCATCTACCCAGGTTCAAACATGGCCCAAGATAATTACTAGCTTTGTGATCCTGGGCAAGCCAAATAACCCTATTTGCCTCAATTTCCTCCTCTGTAAAATAAGCCAAAGAAGGGAATGACAAACCACTCCAGTATCTTTGCCAAGTAAACCCCAAATGAAGTCCCAAAGATTCAGACACAATTGAAAAACAATTGGACAATAATAATCAAAATATATTCTTGGAAAAAAAACACAAAAACAAATTCACAAATCCAGCCCAAGAGCTAGATAGACTAAATCGCCTCAATGGTCCCTTGTAGATGTAAATGCATGACTATAGGATTTCCCGTTTTTTGGGAGGTTCTTGTTTCCCTAGTCCAGCCTGAAGCTCACACTTGATGCCCATCCTTTATAGGGCCCTAAGGATAATGTGCATTAAAAAAAAAATCAGACCCATGACTTTATTGTCACAGGAACTCCCCTACAGCAATGTAGACCTATATCTACTCTGCAAATTACAGTCATAGAGTTGCACAGGGAACAGAAGGATTGAGAGAATTGCTTAGACTCACCCAGCCAGCCTGTGAAAGAGGCAACACTAGAACTCAGGTCCTCCATTTCCCAAGGGGTTAATTAGTCATTACATCACACTATCCTGCCTCTCAAAGTAAAAAGTGATGGATATGAATTTGGGTCCATAAAGTGGGGGTTTAAACCCTTCAATTCTAAGACAGAAGAATAGTACGGCTAGGCAATGGGGGTTAAGTGAATTGCCCAGGGTCACAAAGCAAGGAAGTTTGGGGGTCAGTTTTGAACCCAGGACCTCCCAGCTCTAGACTTGGCTCTCTATCCACTGAGCCATCTAGCTGTCCCTATAAAAAGATTTTATACTTGTTTTGTTTTGTTTTTTAACTTTTTCCCCCTAAGACCATGAGCACCTTAAGAACAGAGACTGGGTTGTGGGTTTGTGTTTTGGTTTTCTGTTTGATCATTGTACCTCCAGTGCTTAGCACAGTGCCTGACACATAGTAGGTACTTACTAAATGCAGACTGACTAGCTGATCAACTTCCAATCACAAGACCTACCATGGCCACAAAGGAATTGCTTGGGTGTCTATTATTTAGAATGAAAAAGCGAATAGACACTACCTTTCTTGACCCTCTAGAAACAATATCCTAATTTATGAACCTTTATGAGCTTTTTATTTAAAAAAAACATTATATATATATATATATATATATATATATATATATATATATATATATATATATATATATAATGACATTCCTCACCAGAAAATTTCTACACCAGTGAAATAAACTAGAATGAGAGTAATGGCGGGGCCGTGTGAATATCAGAAGTCCTGGACTTGGTCCCAGACAACAATCACAAAACTTCCCAGCACCAGAACTGCTGGTTTCAGACATTTCTAGAGGAACACAGGTCTTCCGCCACGGATGCAAGGTTTAAATACAGCCTCTGCCATTTCTAAACCCAATGGGCAAGCCATTGAATCTCCCTAATCTTAGTTCCCTTGATTAGACTAGAAGGTCTGAGAAGATCCCTCCCCGGTCTAAAATGCCATGACCCTACGCCATCTTCTAAGACACAGCCATCACCAGGGCTGGGCAAACGGGGCTTTGTTCCAGGATACCAAAAACGCTTTTCACGGTTTAGTTCCATCCTCTTGGTGGCCAGACCCAAGCCCAACTATTGCCCTAGGAGCAAAAAGTCCCTCGTTAACATCCCTATTAAAGAGAGCTCCATGGAATCCCTGCATCCATCCAGACACTTCCCACCATCAAACAGAATACCCCAACCCGACGGGGCACCGAGCTCTTCACATGCCGACAAATGGCCCCCGTGGCCGGTGATGTGTAAATTCCAAATGCCAGTCGTTCTGGTAAACAGTGCTAGTGATTTCTCGGAGATAAAGAAAATAACATTTCCCCCACCATCCCGGCTACCGTCTATAGACGAAGAAGGAACAAAACTCACCTTCCACCTTTGGAACGCACACTCTGATGAGGCAGAGTGGCGCGGAGATTATTGCCTTCCTTTTAAAATATTCCCCCTTCCGCCCTCCCCTCCCCACCCCCACCCCCCCAGCCCATGCAGTTTATTTCAAGAAAGCGTTGTTCCATCACCACTCCACAGCATTTACTGCCAACTGCTCCATAAAAACTACTTTTGAAGTAATGTGTCAGGTTTTATTATATTGCCTTTGAAGAAAAAGGGGGGAGGTAGACAAGCAAGGGTTATGCTAGAAAGGTAGATTTCTGCTCATCACGGAGCGATGCATCGCTCAAGTCAGAAAAAACAAATATCAAGGGTCACTCCATAACACGGTGCACGTCCCTACGCTGTATATTGGAGACATTTATTTTAGGGTCTGGGGAGGAATCTGGAGCCCAACCCAGAGACCCGATGTTTAATTTGGGGCTATTGTTATTCAGTTCATTCATTTTGACTCATTAAACTCCAACTTAGAAGGGCGAGGTGCCCTTCTAAGTAGCAGGGCAGAGAGGTCACATGACCCTCCCACCGGCGCTCAGAGTCTGAAGGGGCAGGAGAGGAAGACACTGGCAAAAAAAAAAAGTCCTCTATTCTGGAGCCATGTTGAAAGAGGTGCCCCTGAGCTGGCCATTACCATGAAGATCTTAGCGTCTGGGTTAATGCTGTACAGATGTGTCAAAAATTGTGCATTTTGAAAATGCACCCTGACTTCCCCCCCCCCCCCCCCATTGCATTGCAAACATGTATATGGCAGTGCTTTGATTTTGGAGCCAGGAAGATCTCAGTTCAAGTCCTATCTCTGATACATACTGGCTGCGTGACTCTGGGCAAGTCACTCTCAGTATCACAGGTAACTTTCTAAAACTATAAATTGCAAATTAAATGTTAACCTGTGTGTCATTGGGGCTTTGTACCTTTGAACTACATTACCCAGCATCCCTTTCCCCTTTCCCCTTTTCCCTTTCCCCTTTCGTCCCACATTGCTTACTTACAGGGTATTAATAAAGTTGTGTGTAACCCCGCCTTCTCACTCTCCCACCATCTCCTGCTCTCTGAGGTGATTCTTTCCATTGCTTCAAGCTATTATTATCTTATTATTAACCATTGTCTAAATATTAATATTAATCATTAAGTAATTATATAATTAATAATAATTAATATCTTAAATCTTATAAAATTATACTTGGAATATTTTTATATTAATTTTTTTTTAAATCCTTACCTTTCGTCTTGAGTCAATACTATGTATTGGCTCCAAGGCAGAAGAGTGGTATGGGCTAGGCAATGGGGGTCAAGTGACTTGCCCAGGGTCACACAGCTAGGAAGTGGCTGAGGCCAGATTTGAACAGAGGACCTCCAGGCTCTAGGCCTGGCTCTCAATCCCCTGAACTACCCAGCTTCCCCTTTCTATTAATTTTTAATCTTACACTTGACAGGTGGCTCAGAGAGTCAGGCGATCCTGGGTTCAAATCTGAATTCAGACACTTCCAAAGTGTATGATCTTGGGCAAGTCACTTAACCACCATTGCCTAGCTTTTATGCCCTTCTGTCTTGGAACTGATATACCCTATCGACTCTAATTTGGAAGGAAGGATTTTTTTAAAAGTATTCTTCACCAGAAAATTTCTATATCACTGAAATCATGTCTATCCCCTTTTCTTACCACCTATATATTTATCTGTCAATATAATTGCCTTGAAATGCAAAGGAGTAAGGATTCTCATAAGTGGCATTAATGACCAACCATGATTCCAGAGGATGAATAAAAAAGAATGCAATGATTTTTTTTTTCAAAAAAGAGCAGAGGGAAAGGGAGCTTGTAATATATAATATAGAAGTGCCCACTCTGTGGCATCTAAAATATTATCTCAAAAATAAATAAATCAAATATTATCTCATTTAATCTTAGGAAATAGAGGTGAGAAGGAAAAGTATTCCAAGCACTGAAGACAGTCTATACAAAGGACATGGACAAAATTCTGTAGGAATGATGGCAAGAAGGCCAGCCTTGCTGGACCAAAGAGTGAAAGAAGGGAAGCTCAGATCTAGAGCTGGCAGAGAACCCCTCCATCATCTAGTACAACTACTTCAATTGACAAGAGAAAACCAGGTGAATCTAGGGAGCTAAAATGACTTATTCAGGGTCATCCAGGCAGTAATGGCAGAGGGCCATTAGACGCACTATCACCTATGTGTATCTCTTTTATCTCATTTTTTATCTATCCAATTTATTATCTTTCTATCATCTATTTTTTATCTGGCTTTCTATTATCTATCTATTATCTGTCTACATGGTTTTGGTTTCTATATGGTTGACATGAAGTAAAAAGAGAAAATGGAAAGAAGTTGTAGTTGACTTTGCCCTCTTTTATCTCAGGGTGCAAGCTGGTGACTGCTGGGAGCATGTGCGTCTTTCTCTCCCTGAACCAAAAAAATTTTTCTCCTTTTGGTATTCTTGGAGACTTGACCAACTCAATTCCCTACTTCTATCACTAATGCTTCCATTCGTCTGACCCTCTAGGCTCCTCCCTCAAAATTATCTGTGATCACTCTTGCGAAACGTATAATATTGAATTGTGAAATAAATTTCCCTTTATCCTCCCCAAGAACAGCTAAGGGTAGGCAGAGACAGATTCTCCCCCAGGCTATGACACTGGGTTGAGCCCACTCTTCTTTCCCTGAGATTTTTGTGAAGGATTAAAGGCAAGGCTGAGCAGCCACTTGACCCACTTGACAGAAAATGAAGTGGGCAAACTCTAGCTGCCATGTTGGAAAGTATGGTGGTCCAGCCATATGGATAACTCCTTCTTCCTGTAATGAAGCAATGAAAAAAGAGTTGGGATCTCTAAGTCTACCTCCTCAATGGCTATTTACCAATCAGATGTCTAGGGGAGGGCTTGAGTGATCCAGAAGAGCTCTTTCTCTTTTGTCTGGCTTACAATCTTTATCCCTGCTCTTTGGCCCCACTCACTCTCTCTGGTGCCTGTTTGGATAGCAGAAGGAGTTTGGATTGTCTTCAGTGGCTGATTAATAATAATAATAATATATAAATAAATAAATAAAGAGTAGGGTCATCTAGGTGGCTCAGTGGATAGAGCCAGACCTGGAGAAGGAAGATCCTGAGTTCAAATTTGACCTCAGACACTTTGAACAAGTCACTTAGCCCCCATTGCCTAGCCCTTACCACTCTTCTGCCTTAGAACCAATACACAGTATTGATTCCAAGATGGAAGGTAAGGGTTTAAAAAAATAAAATAATGATAATAAATTAGCTTAAAGTTAAGAAAACTGAATTTCAGACATTACAATCCTTTTTCTTTACTCTCTGTACTATATATATATATATTCTTTATGTACTATCTATCTATCTGTCTATCTATCTACCTACCTATCTGTTTGTCTGTCTGTCTGTCTGTCTATCTATCTATCTATCTATCCACCCAGCTCGATGGCATAGCAGATAAAGCTCTGGGCTTGGAATAAGGAAGTTCAAATCCAGCATCCGACACTTACTAGCTAGGTGACCCCGTTGGCCTCAGTTCCTCATCTATAAAATGAGCTGGAGTAGGACATGGCAAAGCACTCTAGTATCTGTGCCAAGAAAACCCCAAATAGGGTCACAGAGGGTCAGACATGAATGAAAGGACAGAAGGACAATACTCAGACCAACCTCTGTTAGACGATGCCTCTTGGTGTTGACCCTGTCTTCTCTAACCTGCTAGCAACCAAACTCACCATCTCTTATTTCACTCTGAGCTAACTGCTCGCTGGCTTCTAGGCTCTTCCCCTTCTAAATGATCATGCTCATCACTAGCAGATTAGTCTTCATAAAACACTGCTTTTATAATGCCAATGCCCTGCCTATGAACCTACAACGGACATACTGAATCACAGTCATATAAATTTTATTAATAATATCTGACATTTATATAGCACTTTAAGGTTTACAAAGCTCTTTACTGCATTCCCTCATTTGATTGCCACAATAATCCCGAGTTAGGTTCATGGATGTTATCCCTGTCCTTCAGATAAGAAACCAAGGCTCAGAGAGGGTCAGCGACTTGCCCAATGTCACACAGCTAGCAAGAGTTCTTGAAGGCAATATCTATTTCCTTAGATTTCAAGTCTTGTATTATTTTTCTGCTAGGAAGAGAGATGAACAAAAATCTGTGGTATTTCCTCAAATCTGAAAGCCCAATAGGACATTCCATGCATAAGTAATGAGGCACAAAGTTCATATACTGAGGTTTTATGTTTGTTTTGGGGATAAATGCATGAGTTCTTCCCTTATTGCTTCAAGTTAGCCTTACATACATCAAGGTCATGTAGATAGCCAGATAGATAGATAGATAGATAGATAGATAGATAGAGAGAGAGAGAGATAGAGAGATGGATGGATGGATAGATGGATAGACAGATAAACAGAATAGATGGATGGATAGACAGAGACAGACAGACAGACAGATAGATAGATAGGTAGGTAGATAGATAGATGAATAGATAGATGGATAGACAGATAAACAGAATAGATGGATGGATAGACAGACAGACAGATACAGACAGACAGACAGATACAGACAGACAGACAGATAGATAGGTAGATAGATAGATAGATAGATGAATAGATAGATAGATGGATAGACAGATAAACCAAATAGATGGATGGATAGACAGACGGATAGACAGATAGTGAAATAGATAGAATTAGTCAGACAGAAGGATAGATAGATAGACAGACCGATAGACAGACAGACAGACAGACAGACAGATAGATAGATAAAGAGATGGATAGATAAACAGATAGATAGATAAATAGAAAGATAGATGGATAAACAGATAGATGGATGGATAGATGGATAAACAGATAGATAGATAGATGGATGGATATAGCCAGACAGAAAGACAGACATAGTCAGACAGATAGATAGACCAATATAGTCAGACAGACACCTTGACAGACAGATAGACAGATAGGGATAGATAGGAAGGAAATAGATAAGAAATTAATAGATTAGCTAGATGGTGATATGTACATATACATACATGTAAATAGCTAGTGGAAAGATAGATGATAAATAAATACAGAGAGATGGACAAATAGAGAGAGATAATAGATAACTATTTAGAAAGATAATAGAGAATGATAAAATGTAGGGAGTGGAGAAGAAAGAGAAAAGAGATGATAGATCAAAAGAGAAAGAAATAACTAGATAATAAATGCAAATTGAAAGATAATAGTAGCTGAAGATGGAGATAATAGATATACTCATTCAATGAGATAAAAATATGCTACATAGATAGATATATTATGAAATCAAATGCACAGAAAATGTTAATAATTTTATTATTCATACCTCTTTAAGACTAATTACTTGTCAGTTTGAGGGAGATTGTACTAGATGCCATAGAATCATACGATCCTATACCCAGGGAAATTAGAGGCCATCCAATCCATTGATTTTCAACAGTAACACCATGAATTTTGCAATGCATACCAAAGAAATCTATGGCACTTAAATCTGCAATCACATGTTCTTATACAAATCTCCCAACTGCAATTCCTCATGGCCAAGAATAACACTGTGCCTTGAGCAAAGAAAAGGCTGAGAATCACTTATCTGCTCCAGCTTCTTCCTTCTGGAGTCGAGAAAACCAAAGCTCAGATAAGTTAAATGAATTAATCAAGGTAACAAAAGTAGTTAGTGAAAGAGGCACCATTTGAACCCAGACAAGCAGACTGACTGCAAATTCAACATCTGTAGAAGAATGTACAAATGTCTGCACCTACTCATGGTTCTATGAGGCTCCTCACACACACAAACATCCTTCACTTGCCCCTGAGTAATTATGTTAATTATATTTGTTACCAAATACATAGGTGTACAGATCTAAAAAAAAAAAACAAAAAAAAAAACAAAGGATATTTTAGAGCTTACCAGGAGTCAATGCTTGTCTGGTACTTAAGAAGTACCTGTTGCTGTGTTTTCAAATGGCTTTCAAGCCCAGAGAAATTAAAAAGACCAAGAATCTAAATTTGCTTTCTCAAAAGGGAAGTCTAGTATTTACAGAGCCCCCAGAACATATGGGACTCGTCCTAGAGGGATTAAGGATCTAGAATCAACTATAAGTCACCCCCAAGCCCTTTAGTTGAAAAACCAAGGCAGTCTGGCATAAGGTGTGTGTTGTGACTTGTGGCAAGAAGGAAAAGAGACTAGGGCAGCCAGGTGGCTCGATGGATACCTGGTAATCCATGGCCTGAGGATGGGAGGTCAAATCTGGCCTCAGATTCTTCCTGGTTCTATAATCACTTCACCCCAAATTGCCAAGCCCTTACTACTACTCTTCTGCCTGGAACTTAGTATGGATTCCAAGAGAGAAGGTAAAAGTTTTTTTAAAAAAGGAAAAAAGAAAAGACCTGGATTGAAGCAAAGCTACCGATCAGAAGTCAGGATTCTTTCAGAGAAAGATTCCTAGTTTCTAGCAAGAAGAAGGTAAAGACGAAGGCCAAGCAGAAGAGGCACCATCTGGAAACGGCCAGGAAATGAGGTGTCTGACAAACACCTATCGTGGGTCAGTTTTTCTAGAGTTTCCCGAATTGGGAAGACAAATAAGATGAAATAAACCAGGCAAGATTAGTGGTGACTCTGTGCAGAGGCACAGAGAAAGGCGGTCAGGAGGGCAGATTCTGGCTATGTAACCCAAAGCCAAAAAACAGGGCAGGAATCTGGCAAGGCAAGGAGAAACTGGTTTCAAGGAGAAAAATGGACAAGCATGGAAAAATTACCCAAGGAAGCAACCAACGGTATATAGAATGATAGAGATAGAAATGTCCACGATCAGAATGAAAAGTCCCGGGATCCTGAAAAGAGTCACTGGGGACACAAGAACACGTGTTCATTTAACAAGCCTGGGAGTGAGGACACTGACCTGGGAGTTCTAAAACGGGAGGTCTGCTTCTAGCTCAGCCTAACTGCCTGTGTAACCCTGGATGCAGCTCCTTTTCCAATTCTTTGAAATAAGATTCCAGAAAAGAACAAGCAGAAGATTTAAGTTCATAGCACATCAGCCAATAATCATTTCTTTTATTATTTTTATTATTACTAGTAGTATTTATAATTACTATTTTATTATTACTATAAGAGTTTATAAACTCTTAGTATATGTCCTAGGAACAACCCTAAGATAGAAGGGCAAGGGCTAGGCAAAATGGGACTAAATGACTCACACTGCCCATTTCTGCTCTCGTCTGAGGCTAGATTTGAACCCATGTCTTCCCAACTCCAGGTCTGGCTCTCTATCCACTGTGCCACCTACCTGCCCCTCAGTAAGCATTTATATAAGTACCTACTACTGTGTGCCAGACACTGCCATAATACAAAAAGGAAAGATCAGTAACAAGTCCCTGTTCTCAAGAAGCTCACAATCTAATAAAAAGCTCACTATCTGTTGAAGGAATCAAGGATGTTTAGCTTGGAGGGGAAAAAACAGAAAGGAAAGAAGAAATAATAGCTGTCTTCAAATAAGTGGGAGGCTGTCATGTGGAAAAGAGATTCAGCTCACCCTAGGAGCAATGAGATGAGTTGTATAGAGGTAAAAGGCTCCCTCCTTCCCTCCCTCTCTCTTCTCTCTCACCATCTCTGTTTGTGTGTCTTCCTTCTCTCTCTCCCTTCTCTCTGCCTCTCTTCACTCTGTCCATCTCTCCTCTCTCTCTACTCTACTCTGTCTTTCCCTCTGTCTCTCTCTGTCTCTTTCCCTCTCTCCCTCTCTTTTTTCTCTCTCCTGTCTGTCTGTCTCTCTCCTCTCCTGTCTCTCTCTCCTCTTCTCTGTATGTCTCTTTCTCTCTCTCTCTGCATTTTCCTCTGCCTGTCTTTCTCCTCTCCTGTCTCTCTCTCCTCTTCTCTGTATGTCTCTTTCTCTCTCTCTGCATTTTCCTCTGCCTGTCTTTCTCCTCTCCTGTCTCTCTCTCCTCTTCTCTGTATGTCTCTTTCTCTCTCTCTGCATTTTCCTCTGCCTGTCTCGCTCCTCTCCTGTCTCTCTCTCCTCTTCTCTGTATGTCTCTTTCTCTCTCTCTGCATTTTCCTCTGCCTATCTCTCTCCTCTCCTGTCTCTCTCTCCTCTTCTCTGTATGTCTCTTTCTCTCTCTGCATTTTCCTCTGCCTGTATCGCTCCTCTCCTGTCTCTCTCTCCTCTTCTCTGTGTCTCTTTCTCTCTCTCTGCATTTTTCTCTGCCTGTCTCGCTCCTCTCCTGTCTCTCTCTCCTCTTCTCTGTATGTCTCTTTCTCTCTCTCTGCATTTTCCTCTGTCTGTCTCTCTTTCTCTTTTCTCTCTTCTCCTCTCTCTGTCTCTCCCTCTCTCTCCTGCTCCTCTTTGTCTCCTCTCCTCTCCCCCCTCTCTCTGTCTCTCCTCTCCTGTCTCTCTGTCTCTCTCTCCCCCTTCTCCATCTCTCTCTCTTTCCCCCTCCCTTTTTTCTCTCTCTTTATATATGTATGCATATATATACATATACACACACACATATATATATTAGGGATATATATTCCTAATGATTAGAACTATTGAAAAACAGAACGCACTGCTTTAGAGATGGTTGGCTGCCCTTTACTAGAGATCTTCAAGAAAAAAAATCTGATTGTCTAATGCTCTGAAAGAGAAACTATGTTGAGGGATATATGTTGGATTAGGTTGCCTCCAACATTTCCTAATTCTGTGACCTGTTTTTGTTTGTGTATCCCTCCAGGGTTTAGAACAGTGCCTGGTGCACAACAGGCAACTAAATGCTTGTGAATAGCCTGGTACTGCCAGAAGAAGGCTATCTCTGGACTCAGAAGACCTGGGTTCAAATCCTACCTCTCGTTCCAATTTTTGCATGATCTTGGGAAAGTTATTTAACCACCATGAGCCTCAAGTTTTTCTTCTATAAAATGAGGAGATTCAACTAAATGTCTCCTGAGATCCTTCCCAGCTCTATTCTATGAGCCTATGAGAAAGGTCAGACTAAATGATCTCTGTGCATCACTTAAACACACATATTTGTGAAACCGTGCCATGTACACATGGACACCCAGATGGACCATTGCAATTGCCTTTTTTCCAGCTGGTCTGAGGGTTAATTGTCAAGCCACAGATCTATTGTTTAAGGGCAGCTCAGATCAGTCATCCTTGGTACCTAAATAAGAGGAAATCCCGTTATTTCAGTCTGTCAGATGACAGAGGAGATGGATCACCCTGGAGCATCAATTGGCCAATCTACCTTCGAACAATCGATTCGATTGATTGTTTGAGGCAGGGTCTCCAGGTCACTTGGTTAGTCTAAAAGAATGGAGGAAATCGTTGCCAAAGATGAAGTCCCATGTGAAAATTTACATCTGGATTTCATCCTTTGCATAAGTTAAACTTACAGAGAATGTAGCCACAAGAAAGAAGGTGTCACCAAACCTCAAAACTAGAAGAGACCATAGGGGTCACTGAGCTCAACCTCCAATTAGGAACTTGTTTCTTTCTTGGATTGCTTTTCATTTTTTCTTGTACCATTCGAAATCCCCTTAACTGCGGGTCTTCTCATTGCTAATAGTTCTCCCCTCTGGGACCATGCAAAACAAATTCAAACCCCCTAGGACACCATGACTTAAAAAAACCGAAGCCTGGGATCATGTCCTCTTAAATTCTTTTTTTTTCCTTCCTAATCACTTCAATCAATCTTGGCAGAACATAGTCTTCATATCACTTTTTTTAATGCTGGAGAAAAACTGGGGTCAAAATGGTTGCTATCTTCAAGTATTTCAAAGACTGTCACAAATTAGTTTGTGTGTTTCACTGACAACTTTAAAAAGCTGGGGAGGAGAGGAACAAGCATTTATTAAGCACCTTCTGTATGACAAACACTGTGCTAAATACTTTACAAATATTTTCTTATTCAATTCCACAGACCCCTTCTCAGAATGTTTTTAACTACAAAAAAAAAAAGAAAATCAGTAAGATTACAAAGGAACTCAATTATTAAACTGGTCCATTTTAACTGTGGTAAGTACAATGAAATTATCAAAAAACATTTTTATAAGTTCTTGGCCCCCAGTATTTGGTCAGAGTGGATCAAATTAAGAACAACACATCTAAGTTGATGAAGAAATGAATGGGTGTAGGCTTGTTTTAGGTGAGGGAAGAATAAAATAAAACAAAAGTCACAAGAACAACCTCCTAGCATTTCTCCAAGAGTGGAATGGGCTGCCTCAGCAGTTCGTGGGTTTTGTCTTCCTTCGAAGATTTTGAGCAAAGGCTGGCTGACCATTTGTTAGGGATGTTATAGAAGGAAGTCTTGTTCAGGTGGAGCTAGACTGAGTGGCCCTCAAAGCCCATTCTTGCTCTCAGATTCTCTGATAAAACCAGTGAAAGGAACATATTACTCTTCCTGCCATTGGATGTTTCAAAATCCCCCAAAAGTTCTCCAGTGAAGGTACTGATGTAACTTATCTGTAGCTAAAATAGTCTCCGCATTTAGGCAAACAGCGGAATCAGCAGCCTCATTTCCTGCTGCATGGTGAGGGTTTTTATTTTTTATTTTATCAATAATGTAGTTAATAAACAGAGGTTTTTGTGGGCAACCGCACAATGTTAGAGGTTATCCAAGAACACTTACTTTTGCTTATACTTCCATCTTAAAAAATTAATGAATAAAGAAATTCTCAGTGGGGGGAAGAAAGGGGACGTTCCCATTTATCACGCACACTCCTGACTTTTGAAGTCAGGCAATAATTACTGCCGTGTTAAATCATTTATTTTATTTCCTTGAAGGGGGATGGGGGAGTGATCTCCCCATGAATTATGGTTCAGATAAAAATCTGTCTTAAGGATATCTTTTAAAAAGTCAATTTAAAAATGCATTTCATTCTGATAACAACCCCCCCCCCCACCAAAAAAAAGGCCACTGCTGCCTAAGATGGATTTTCTGTTCTGATTATATGCATTGTTTGTATGTGCTGTGAGAGAGACACAACAGAAAAACAGAGGCAGAGAAAGAGAGATGGAGAACGTTTCAGCACCCCCACCCCAAAGCTCACATTCCTTTGTAGGTTCCAACCAACCCTGATTGGCATTCCCACTTAGCCAGCTGAAGGCCTTGCTAATGGTACAATCCGATTAGCAATTGCTTTACAATATGAGACCATCCTCAAACTCCCATTTACTCCTGGAATTTACCAGTCTCTGTCGAATCGAAACCTCTGGCTTATTCCAAAAGATGTTTCCAGGCACTGGGAGATGGTTGGGAATGCTACAAAGGAGAGTGTATTTCTTAGTTATGGGGCTCAAAATAGAATTAGGCTTAAAGAAAAGGAAAAGGGAGAAAGATCTTGATTTCCTACCCCCTCCCTCTTATTCCCCCCCCCCTCCAATATGAATGCAAGAAGCTCTAGGAAGAGGAAAAACAGCCTGCATCCCATAACATTTTATGACACAAAATGAGATGGAAGAGAAGTAATTTCACTTCTGCCATTCCCTTATAAGCAGTGCAAACGCAATCTCTCTAGTGATTACATTTTAAAACAAAAGACGGAATCTGCTTATTTATTGAGTGGGATAGAGACATGCATTAAAAAAAAAGCATGTCCTCTTCCACCCTCTCCACCCTCTCCACCCTTACTCCAACTCTAACTCAAAAGACAACAAAACGAAAACAAAACCCTCTGCCTGGATGGCTTTTCATTTCCACTGAAAGAAAAATTATGTTCTCCTGAACCTTGTCTCGACCCAATGTTTTATAATGCCCAATACTTGTTCACCTCAATGAATGAGGTCAACTGAGTGAGTGATCATAATTAGCTCAAGCCCGGGCTCTACACACATGCAAATGTGCCGAATTTTTACTTTTTGTGACTTCCAACAAGAGTATTCAAGGGACGGGTAGATGTTTCATATTTGATCTCATACAGTATCTGTTTCAGGGTGTTCTATGTGTAAGGATATGTGCATATGAGAGCCAGCATGGGGTCAGCCTTAGACTCACAACCTAGAAATACCCGAGTTCAAGTCTTGTCTCTGATATTTACTAGATATATTACCTTAGAGTGCCTTATCTTCTCAGCAGCCCGTGCAACCAAATCTCTAAGCGAGAGAATTAATTCTCTGCATCAGTGAAAACACTTCCTATGCCAGGAGGTCCCCCAAACTGATGAAATCTCTGGTCTAACCAATGTGCAGACAAATTCTTAAATATCTATCTAGCTATCTAGCTATCTAGCTATGTTTCTATTCATTTATCTATCTATCCATCCATCCATCCCCCCATCCATCCATCTGTTTCAATTCATCTATCTCTCTATCTACCTATCTACCCACCTATTTATCTATCTGTTTTGATTCATTTATCTATCTATCTCTCAATCTCTCTATCTACCTATCTATGTGTCTACTCACCTATTTCTATGTTTCTATTCATTTATCTATCCATCTATCTGTCTACCTATCTACCCATGTATTTATCTGTTTCAATTCATCTATCTATCCATTTATCCATCCATCCATCCATCCATCCATCTATGTTTCTATTCATTTATCCATCCATCCATCCATCAATCAATCCATCTATCTATTCATCCATCTATCTGTTTCAATTCATCTATCTCTCTATCTACCTATCTATCTAGTCATCTATCTATCTCTATGTTTCTATTCATTTATCTATCCATCTATCTACCTATCTACCCACCTAGTTATCTGTTTCAATTTATCTATCTATCTATGTTTCTATTCATTTATCTATCCATCCATCCATCCATCCAGTAGCCCATTATCTATTTATCTGTCTACTTTTTTTTGGCACTGGGGGACAAGACCTTTAATTTCATTAGAAAGTCAATGGAACTCAGGATTTGCCCTACAACTTACAGGCTTAGAGAGTTCCTTGAGGTCCTGAGTTTCTCCAAGATCACGAAGCTAGTATGTATCAGAGGTAGAATTTGAAAGCAGGCATATTTTCCGGACTATGAAACAGGCTCTTTCCTCTCCTCTTCCTCTCCTTCTCTCTCTTCTCTCTCTGGGTCTATCTCTTTCTATTTCTGTTTCTCACATACTCATCTCACAAATCCATAGGTATAGCATATGTTTTTATTTCATTTTTGCATTTTTAGTGCACATTTATCACACATTTAGTGATAGTAACCTACTACAGTCAGGATAGCAACTAGCAGAGATACTCAAATCAAATGAACAAGAAGATAGCTATTAACTGCCTTCTCTGTAAGAAGGCACAGTGCTATATGCTGAAAATACAAAGGTAGAAACAGAACAATCTACCCTCAAGGAGTTTGCATTCTACTGGAAAGTGCAATCAGTACCAGGTAAGGAAATGGTAACTATAAGCAACCTAATAGCAAAGATATTATGAAAATACATTCTAGTGCTACCCAATGTTAGCATCACCCAGAGTCTGAACTTCATTTATATCATTTCCATATTGTGATGCTCAAGGCTGAAGACTAAACAGGGGAAATTGCTAACAAACACGGTTTAAAAGTGGCCCATTTGTGGGCAGCAAGATGGCACAGTGGATTGAGAGTCAGGCTTAGAGATGGGAGGTCCTGGTTTCAACTCTGATCTCAGACAGTTCTTAGCTGGATGACCCTGGGCAAGTCACTTGACCCCCATTGCATAGCCCTTACCACTCTTCTGCCTTAAAACCAACACACAGTTACTGATTCTAAGATGGAAGAAAAGGGTTAAAAAACATTTTTTTAAAGCAGCCCACTCCCTAAAAACAAGTGAGCTGCTTCCAAAGCTTTCACTTTCTCCCATGCATCTTGAAAGCTCTACCAAGGATCATTGATTGACTCACCAGTCTATCATCCTAGAATTTTTTTCTAAACACTTAACTTGGGTCTTAGTATCAACTCTTAAGACAGAAGGGCTAGGCAACTGGGATTAAGTAACTTGCCTGGGTCACACAATTAGGAAGTATCTGAGACCAGATTTGATCCCAGGTCCTCTCAACACCAGAGCTGGTGCTTTCTCTACTGGGCTACCTATCTGCCCTGATCTTAGACGATTTGTAGTGGGTAGAGATGCTAGTGATCATTGGTTGCTGCCCAGGTGATGGAGACGAAAGTTCCTCTTTGTAAAGAAGGGTCATCCCAGCAGCCACCTCTGTCTCAGCCTCAGTTTTAACATAAAGAAGGTTACTTAATAGAATGCCCATCACCAACTCCTAAGCATTTTCCAAGAAAGAAACTGCATCAGGCTGGAAAGCTGCTTTTGGAACAAACGCCTGGTGGTGGCAGAGTTTCTCAGACCTCATGAAGAATACATGCACTGTCTACCCGCTCATGGGCGATGCTAAATTATGGATACCAGAAGCAATTTTCTTACAATCATTCCATCAATCTTTGGTCTAAGACATTATTAACCAAGCAGGAGCCTTGGTGAACTTCTGAAGCTTGGCCCTTGATCCCTGATACTAATCCCAGCCAGCGTATGAAATTGTACCTGCCTTGAACCTTGTCAAAATATGCCTGCTGAAGCATTAGAGCCTTCCCCTGGGCAGGAAAGACCTAGAAGCTTTTAGATGGTCTTCTCCACACAGTGGAATCAATCAAGTTCATTGGAACGTAATATCCTCTCCAAGATCACAGCTCTTGTCCACCCACTATTGAATCTCACATTGGACTACAAAATTGTAATTACAGTCCAAATGCCCAATTTTGAACTGGAAAAGGCAGGAATTCATAGAGTAGCACTCAAGGCAGTGAGGCTTCCAGATTAGAGGGTCATGGAGGGCAAAGTTGGAAATGAAAGGCTCAGGAACCATTTCACTTCAGTCCTTTGCACTGCTTTCTACTCCTGGGAACCCACTGTGAAAAGAGAGGCTCCTCCAAGTTGGAGGAGTGATACAATATTTACAGTAGAGGGGAGAACTCTTGAAAACACTGAGGCTGTCACAAAACACTGGCAAGTGAAAGTGTAGAGATGGCAAGGGGGGGGGGGGGGTATGTCCAGAGAAATAAAAATGAAGAATACAATCAAAATACATTCAATTTGGCGAGTGAAGTTTAATCAGCAACTAAATAAATTGGTAGATGGATGGATGAATGAATGAATAAATAAATGGGGAGAGGCAGACAATTTTTAATAAGACTTACATGAGAAAAAATATTTTTTGCTTTATTTTATTGATTAAGAAAATTTTTCAAAAAATATTTTAGAGAAGAAAATCTCTCTCCCTTCTTTCAAACAACCAATAAGAATTTATCAAACACCTACTAGGTACCAGATCCTGTACTGGGCTCTGTGACAAGGAAATCACTTTAAAAGACTGATATATATTAATTTAAGGTCGCCAAGGAATTCAGCTATGTAATTCCTAAATGAAAACTCAAGTCAGCCGTCAACCTTAAATTTTAATCTTTACAGCTCTGAGCAACCAAAGACAAAAGGGAAATAATTCCTGCCCTCTGGGAGCTTCCATTCAATCCAAGGCAGCAACATGAACATATATAAGTATAAAATGATAGATAAAAAATGGAAAGAAAACAATGCGGAAGGAATAGTGAGGTATTAGCATCTGAAAGAATTAAAGAACTCTTTTTGTGCTTCTGGTTGGAGCCCACTGCACACTGGCCCCATTGAACTGAGAATTCCTAAAGCAGTAGTTCTTAAAGTTCTCTGCAGACCATGGAGTCCCTAAGACCTGCAAAGGGGGTGCACAAGGGGAAAACTATTTTTATAACAATAGTAAGATGATATTTGCCTTGGAAAATACTGCTCCTTTTTCTAACTGCCTATCAATGGGAGGCTGGATTTTCTTTCTATACTTCAACCAAAACAAAGTATCAACAGATTGAATGAAGAAGAGGCTTTGAGAATCTAGCTGTTTACTATTAAACAAAACATCAAAGAGATTTGCAAAAATATAAAAAAACAAACAATATCACTCCCATTACTTTTTAAGAATACAGTTTTCAAAAAAATATGTTATGAAGTTGACACAATGCTTTATTACTGTTATTTTTAAATATCAGCTTTAATTTGAAATATAAATATCTATAAACATAATCTATGTGAATGAAAGCTTTTTTGAGGGGCCTCAATAATGTTTTCTTTTTATTCATTTAAAAAATTTTAATATAAAATTTTATTAATTAATTTAGAATATTTTTATGTGGTTACATAATTCATATTGTTTCCCTACCTTCTCCCTACCCACTCCTGTAGCCAGCATGCAATTCCACTGGGTTTTACATGTGTCATTGATCAAGATCTATTTCCATATTTTTGATGACGTAACATTTTCTTTTTAAACCCTTACCTTCCATCTTAGAATTAAGAATTAATTCTTAGATGAATTTTAAGAATTAGGCAACTGGGGCTAAGTGACTTGCCCAGAGTCACATATCTAGGAAGTAACTGAGATCCTGATTTGAACCCAGATCCTCCTGCCTCCAAGCTTGGTGCTCTATCCACTGAGCCATCTAATTGCCCCACCTTAATAACGTTTAAGATTACAAAGGGATACTAAGATGAAAAAAGTTGAGGACCACTAATCTAAAACATGGAAGGCTCCTGGTACCATCTGATCTTCTATAGCCTCATGGATAATTCCTAGGAAGTCAGTCGAGGCATTGAGATGTCAAGGGACTTGAGGGTCGTCCAGATCAGACACATCAGAAGCAGGAATTCAACTTGAACTTAACTCTAAACCTAGTAAGCTTTTATCCACCTTGTCACACAGCTCTTTAGACACTCTATTAATTCTCTCACAGTTTGGGGGTTTTAAGTGTTGTCTCTCTAACTAGAGTCTAGGAAAGCCACTTAACCTCCTTCTAAGACTCAGGTTTGCAGAAGGAGTTCTCATCGGATATGGTGGAGAGAGTTTCCTTAGCAGGATTGCCCAGCACCAGTCAATGCACAAGCCCAGGCAAAACCAAACAACATGAGATGACAAGCTCCCTTAGGGCAGAGATCACCTAGAGAGAAGGAGAAGACCCAAGGGAACCAGATTCTAGATCTTGCCCTACTACTAGGCAGCCGTGGGAATTTGGGAACAGCTAGAGGGCTCAGTGGACAGAGTAACAAGCCTGAAGTAGGGAAGACATGGATTGACCAGTTGTGTGACCCAGGGCAAGTCTTTTAACCCTATAGGCTTTCGTTTCTTCATCCATCAAATGAGCTGGAGAACGAAATAAATGGAAAGCCACTCCAGGATCTTTACCAAGAAAACCATAAATGAGGTCGGTCACAAAGAATCAGATATGACTGAAATGACTAAATAACAACAACAAGGAAGAAACGGGGAAATAGATATATAATGCCCCAAAAGTCTTAGTGCAATTTTAGCCTCTAAAAATAGCTTTATAATGCTTTGTAATATAAAGCTTTATAATATATATTTATATATAAATATTTATAATATAAAGCTTTATAATATATATTTATATATACATATATATTTATATACATATTTATAATATAAAGCTTTATAATATATATTATACATAAATATTTATAATATAAAGCTTTATAATATATTTATATATACATATATATTTATATACATATTTATAATATAAAGCTTTATAATATATATTTATATATAAATATTTATAATATAAAGCTTTATAATATATATTTATATGTAAATATTTATAATATAAAGCTTTATAATATATATTTATATATACATATATATTTACATACATATTTATAATATAAAGCTTTATAATATATTATACATAAATATTTATAATATAAAGCTTTATAATATATTTATATATACATATATATTTATATACATATTTATAATATAAAGCTTTATAATATATTTATATATAAATATATTTTATATATTTACATACATATTAACAATATAAAGTTTTATAATATATATTTATATATAAATACATGCTTATATATTTATATACATATTTATAATATAAAGCTTTATAATATATTTATATATAAATATATTTTTATATATTTACATACATATTAACAATATAAAGTTTTATAATATATATTTATATGTAAATATATGCTTATATATTTATATACATATTTATAATATATTTATATATATATGTATATCTTTATATATGTATTTATAATATAAAGCTTTATAATATATTTATATATAAATATATTTTTATATATTTACATACATATTAACAATATAAAGTTTTATAATATATATTTATATGTAAATATATGCTTATATATTTATATAGATATTTATAATAATAAAGCTTCATAATATAAAGATTTGGGGGATGACCTATATTTAAATCTATTTGAGTAGCAGTTGTTCTGTCTTGGAAGTAATGAGATTAGCCTAATTCAGGGGTCCTCGTGCCAACTTTGACGTCTAGCCCAGAGATACCAAATGTATGGAGCTTGGTCTTACAATGTCTAATTCTCCCAAAGTATTGCCAACTTAACTGTTCAATGTGCCATGATTCCTTGAGCCAAGAATCTGCAAGCCACTAGTTTACAGTCTATAGTTACCATCTCCAATAAATACTTGGCAATTATCTATGAATGTAGCACTCAAATAAAAAGAGCCAGTGTTTAAGGTTTGCAAAGTACTTTATATATTATCCCATTTTATCCTCACAACCCTTTTACGCAGGTCTATTATTATCGACATTTTCCAGATAGGCAAACCGAGGGCGAATGGTTGGTTAGGTGACTGGTCCAGGGTCACATAGCTATCTAGTGCCAAGGCAGTATTTCAGCACAGGTCTTGTTGAATCTAAGTCTCCTTTCCCAACCACTCTGCTGGTTTCACAGATAAACATTTGTCTTTTTCAACAAGCTGTGATCTCCTTTAAGTCAGGATCTATTGTCTTACACTCCTATTGTACCTAATACTTGTTGATTCATTGATGGAAACATCTGTGAACCATTGTCTGCTAGAAGAGCCTGTCCTCTCTCCAGCCTCCTATTTTCCTTTCTACATCTGCTCCACCTTTAAATAGGGCTCCCAAGATGACCATCAAGACTTCTACTCTTTTCCTCTTGTCCAAACCTTATGGTACACCCAGTGTCCCTTTTCCACAAACCACAAGGGTGAAGGACTTCAGGAAGATGGAAGAGAGAATTAATATGAAGCAAGAATCTGAAAGCCACCAGCAAACAGACGTGATGACCATGACTTGCATAAGGTAGAGAGAAAGTGTCAGGATCTTCTATAAAATGAAGACTGGAGGAAGAGGAAGAAGAAAATACAACACAGAAAGGAGTCCGTGTGCATAGGAGACCATTTTCATGGCAGGGAAGAATTTTAAGGACAATGAGAAGAAAAAAGGAAAGGATATATTGCCATTC
This sequence comes from Monodelphis domestica, assembly GCF_027887165.1. NCBI lineage: Eukaryota > Metazoa > Chordata > Mammalia > Didelphimorphia > Didelphidae > Monodelphis > Monodelphis domestica. The sequence continues at coordinate 46,150,931 of NC_077232.1, read as the reverse complement.
TGTTAACCTGGCAGAAGGTAGGATTTAAGATGAAACCAATAAGACACGTAAGCTGAATCAGGAAGAGAGATGCCATCTTTGTTGGGGATAGTCTTCCATTGAGAGACCAGCATATTCTTAAATCGATGGGGTCTCTCTTAACTTTTCAGAAAAAAAAAAATTTTAAATAAAGGTACGTTCAGACAAAACTTATAAACGAGTCAATCTGTGATTATTCTCATTTTATGGAAATTAAAATGCAGATACCCTCCTGATACTCTTTACTAAGAATGGGAAGGTTCAGGATGGGAAGCAGTTCATTCTTATATCTGTCCCTGCCCCTAAGTTTTCCCTGATGACTGGACCATCCCCAAGCTGGAATTAGAAAGTTACTTCTTCCTCCCTTCTCCAGTTCCCACCAATGGATCACAGGCATGGAAATCCAAATATTAAAGACCTTCCCAGGCACATCCAATTCTGATCACCTCATACTCAAACCTTTACCAACCCCAAAACTCATGCAACAAGTATAATAGAACACTTGGGTTTGCTTAAATAGTTGATTGCCTGAATTTTCCTTTCATCCTTACCTATTACACTTGGTATTAAATAAAAATTATTGGATGAATGGCATACTGATCCTTAAATTTAATTCCATTCTTTAAAAAAATATTCTAGAGCCTACTGTGTTTGAAGCACTGTATACAAATACTGGACAGAATTCAATGCTATTTATTATCGTTTTCTTTAACCCTTACCTTCTATTTTGAATTCAATTGAAACTGAGTATTGGTTCCAAGGCCAAAGCACAGGAAGGGCTAGGCAATGAGGTTAAGTGACTTGTCCAGGGTCACACAGCTACAATTGAACCCAGGACCTCCCATCTCTAGGCATGGCTCTCAATCCACTGAGCCACCTAGCTGTTCCCAATGCTATGTTTTCTAGTCATTATAGGTTATCTTTAAATTGTGACCAACTATAAAGTCAGTGATGAAAGGGATATAGACACATTTAAGAAAGAAAGAAAGAAAGAAAGAAAGAAAGAAAGAAAGAAAGAAAGAAAGAAAGAAAGAAAGAAAGAAAGAAAGAAAGAAAGAAAGGAAGGAAGGAAGGAAGGAAGGAAGGAAGGAAGGAAGGAAGGAAGGAAGGAAGGAAGGAAGGAAGGAAGGAAGGAAGGAAGGAAGGAAGGAAGGAAGGAAGGAAGGAAGGAAGGAAGGAAGGAAGGAAGGAAGGAAGGAAGGAAGGAAGGAAGGAAGGAAGGAAGGAAGGAAGGAAGGGAGAGAGAGGGAGGGAGGGAGGGAGGGAGGGAGGGAGGGAGGAAGGAAGGAAGGAAGGAAGGAAGGAAGGAAGGAAGGAAGGAAGGAAGGAAGGAAGGAAGAGAAAGGAAGGAAGGAAGAAAGGAAGGAAGGAAGGAAGGAAGGACGGAAGGAAGGAAGGACGGAAGGAAGGAAGGACGGAAGGAAGGAAGGACGGAAGGAAGGAAGGAAGGAAGGAAGGAAGGAAGGAAGGAAGGAAGGAAGGAAGGAAGGGAGGGAGGGAGGGAGGGAGGGAGGGAGGGAGGGAGGGAGGGAGGGAGGGAGGAAGGAAGGAAGGAAGGAAGAGAAAAAAGCCAAAATATGAACAGCAGTATGTTGAAATGGCAAAGAAACATAAAGTAGATGCTCATTGTCTGGGTATGACTAAACAAATTATGTTGAGTGAATTAATAAAATATTATAGCAATGTAAAAAAATATGAAGAATTTAGAGAAACATGGGAAGAATCATATGAACTGATACAGAATAAAGTAAGCAGAAACAAGAAAACAACAATAATGCAAATGGAAGCATAATAAAACAAAACTGAATGCCAGGTAATCATGATCAAATTTTGCTCTAGAGAAGAGAAAATGTGCTCCCCTCCTTCCATCAGCAAGGTGGGGAATTAAGAACACTGTATCTCATATAGTCAAACATGATCCATTTATTGGTTTCTTCTGTTGACCTGCTTTTTAGATTTCTAAAAAATATCTGATATAAGGGAAAAGCTCATTAGGTGAGAAAGTGTAGACCTATTCATAAATTAATGTGATGTTAAAATAAAAAAGGCATCAAAGAAAACTTTTCAAAAAATAACTAACCAGATGACCAGAGGGAAAAGAAAATTCTTTTGGGGTAAAAAAAATCAAGGAAGCCTAGTACCCATCATTCTCTGAGATTTGAAATCCACAAGGTGCAAACCCTTAATTGCTCAAATAAAGTAAAAAAATCAAGAAATTAGCATCAACTAGCCCTTCCCATAAACCAACTAGAACCTAATCATTACTCTCTGGGTTGATGTCTAGTAATCAAAGAAGTAGGGGTGGGTTACAAACGAAGTCCTATGTTGACTGAAACACCACCAATAAATTTCTGAAAGGCAGAACTCAGCACAAAAAAATGGGGTTAGGCGGGTGGGGAGAGCACAAGGGAGAAATCCAACCCCACATGGGAACCCAGAGCAGCCAGCCCAGGCTCTGTTCAGTCTCGGATCATGCATAATGTATCCCCCTAACTGCTAACAGCAGGCCTCGACCAGATAATTTACACTTGTTTTTATGGACACGAGGAACTGATCTTTGAAGTTGTCCCTAATGAGATTCCGCTTGGCCCTAACAGCATCCTGAGAGATTGTTCCGGTTTTCTCTGCGTGTCCGGTGCATATTTATAATGCAGAATACAGGCTCATTTAAATTGCACTTGCGGATTTCTGGGTCCTGTCTGTTTTTCAAGAGAGCTGCTCATATCCCAGGTGAAGGCGCTCCTTGATGACCAGACCACATTTTACCCAAAGGATGTCATGAACCAGCAGCTTTACGTAATTATCAAAGATGCTGGTTAATCAAAGGACCTTTACCTTTGAGGGTCCTTTCTCCTCCTACTGTGCCCTACCCTGAAGTCTATGCAATTAATTAGCGGTATCCAGGAAAAGAGTAATCTGTAAAAAGCCACACTGTGACACCTTCCTCAGCAAAGAAACCTGAAGAAGTCTGGGAATGAAGGCAAACAAGTAAGTCAACTATTAAAAGGCTCCCAAGGGGGGACAGCTAGGTGGCTCAGTGGATTAAGAATCAGGTCAATTGATGGGAGGTTCTGGGTTCAAATTTGAACTCAAATATTTTCTAGTTGTGTGACCCTGGGAAAATCACTTGATCCTCATTGTCTAGCCCTTATTACTCTTTTGCCCTTAAGGCAATACACAGTTTTAATTCAAAGACAGAAGGTAAAAGTTTTTAAAAAGAAAAACTTAATTTAAAAAAAGTTCTCAAATTCAAAGCACATGGGGAAGAAGAGTGTTTCTTTGTGGTATATCCTCAAATTGTCTACACCCATCCTATTCTCAGAAACACAGAAGAATATTAGCTTTTAGATAAGGAAAAAGTTTATGCCTTCTTCCTCAGTCTCCATTTTGTAGATAGAAAAACTGAGAGGGAAATGCCTTTCCTTCCCTTCCTATTTCTTGCAGCCTTCTTGATAATTCTAACCCAGAAGGTGACGATTTTTTAAAAAAAATTAAACTCCCTAAAATTTTCATTTATAATGATGATGACGATGATACCAATTGGGTTTTAAAAGAGATCATAGGTTCATAGATTTAAGAGAAGGAAATCTACTCCAATTATCTCATTTTATAGAAAAGAAAATTGAAGGATTAAATACTTTGTCTAAGACTGAAAAAGTACTAAATGACAGAGGAGGAGATTTGAACCCAGATTTTCTGACTTTTGGTTTTTTTACAAATTTTGGGGAATGTGTTTTACACTCTACCATACTGCCTTTCTAGGATGCTACAGACCCTATATAACATTTATGGTTTATTTTTTTTAAATCTATACCTCCTGTCTTAATAAGTATCAATTCCAACAAAGAAGAGCAGTGAGGGATAAGCAATTGGGGTTAAGTGATCTGTCCAGGGTCATCCAGCTAGGAAGAGTCTGAAGCTGTATTTGAACCCAGGACCTCCCATCTCTAGACCTGTCTAGCTATCCATGAAGCCATCTAGCTGCCTCTAGGATTTACTTGTGGCATAAAGCCTCATGCTATGCTTTATAACCAATTGTGAATTTCATCAGCTTTGCCTATCAGAAAGGCAATTGGTCCAAGCCAGGAAATTGACAAACACTTGACATTAAAAATGGTGTCTGTACCTTCCATTAAGGTCCACATAGCACTTCTTGGACTTTATCTCTTTGGAGCCTCAAAAGAACCTGCCTGTGAAGCAGGTAAGACAATTATTGGTGTCTGTGTTTAATTGATAAGGAATTTAAGGCTCAGAAAAATTCAACGGATTTAAAGAATGTGGCACATTACGTGTCAGAGGTAGGATTTGAATCTAAGTCTT